>NC_073696.1:164451528-164454028 GCF_029784165.1 Wyeomyia smithii | reverse complement strand
GACAACTCGCAGACGACAGTGTAATCTCTGTTACAGGAGCCAAAGCTGCCGATTTGCAAGGACCATTGCAAGATACCTTGGACAATTTGTCTGCTTTACAGCTAGGTATCGAATTCTCTCCGGAGAAGACTGAGATAGTAGTTTTTTTCTAGGAAGCATGAACCTGCTCAGCTTCAAACACAATTAATGGGTAAAACGATTTCTCAGGTTTTGGTACACAAATATCTTGGTATCTGGTTCGACTCTAAAGGCACCTGGGGTTGTCACGTGAGGTATCTGATGAAAAAATGTCAACAAAGAGTGAATTTTCTTCGTACAATAACCGGACAATGGTGGGGAGCCCATCCAGGAGACCTTATAAGGCTTTACCAAACAACGATACTGTCTGTTATTGAGTACGGGTGTTTCTGCTTCCGCTCCGCAGCAAACACACATCTGATCAAACTGGAGCGAATACAATATCGTTGTTTGCGTATCGCCTTAGGTTGCATGCAGTCGACCCATACGATGAGTTTGGAGATCTTAGCTGGAGTACTAC
Organism: Wyeomyia smithii; assembly: GCF_029784165.1. Taxonomy (NCBI): domain Eukaryota; kingdom Metazoa; phylum Arthropoda; class Insecta; order Diptera; family Culicidae; genus Wyeomyia; species Wyeomyia smithii. The sequence continues at coordinate 164,453,490 of NC_073696.1, read as the reverse complement.
CATTGAAAAACCGCTTCTGGAGCCTGTCTTCTCGTATTCTTATCAAATGTGAGGTCTTGAACCGTCCCGTGATTGAAAATTTTGAAAGGTTAATCGAACTTAATTCTCAAACCCGTTTTATGACATTGTATTTCCATCACATGTCCCAAAATATTAACCCTTCTCCGAATATTCCAAATCGTGTCGACTTATCAAAAACTTCTGATTCTACTGTGTTTTTCGATACATCCATGATAGAAGAAACTCGTGGAATCCCGGATCATTTACGCGTGCAGCAGATCCCCAAAATTTTTTCCAATAAATATCGAAACATCAACTGCGACAATATGTTCTACACTGACGGATCACTTCTTGATGGGTCCACTGGCTTCGGTATTTCCAATAACAATTTAACCGTCTCCCATAAGCTCGATAATCCTGCTTCTGTTTACGTCGCAGAATTGGCTGCAATTAAGTACACCCTAGGAATTATCGAAAAAATGCCCACGGACTATTATTTCATCTTTACGGACAGTCTCAGTTCCATTGAGGCTCTCCGATCGATGAAAGATGTTAAGCACTCTCCGTATTTCCTGGGGAAAATACGGGAACATCTGAGTGCTTTATCCGAAAAATCGTTTCAGATTACCTTAGCGTGGGTCCCTTCTCACTGCTCGATACCGGGCAATGAGAAAGCGGACTCTTTGGCTAAGGTGGGCGCAACAAACGGTGATATCTATGAAAGACCAATTGCTTTTAATGAATTTTTCGCACTTGTACGTCAGAATACGATCATCAGTTGGCAAAATGCTTGGACCAGAGGGGAATTGGGAAGGTCCATAATCCCCAAAGTATCGACGAACCCGTGGTTCAAGGGGTTGGATGTAGGTCGGGATTTCATTTGTGTGATGTCCCGGCTTATGTCCAATCACTCTAGATTTGACGCGCATCTCCGTCGTGTTGGGCTCGGGGAAAGTGGTATCTGTGCCTGTGGTGAGGGTTATCACGACATAGAGCATGTGGTTTGGTCATGCCCTGTACACCGTGACGCCAGGTCTAAATTAATAGCTTCCCTGCAGGCCGAAAGTAGGCAGCCGGCTGTTCCTGTTCGTGATGTCTTGGCGAGCCGTGACCTATCCTACATGTCCCTTATATACGTTTTCCTGAAATCCATCCACGCCCCAGTTTAATCCTATTCCCTTCCGCCTACATCCAACCAAACGACAAGAACACGTTGAGACCCCGGATCCGGAAACAGCAACTAGACCCGCACGATACTCTCAGGTACCGAGGGAGACAACCCAATATGCCAGTCCGTAATATCTTGGCCCAGCAGCGGAACATATTCAATATGCTGCTTACCTATGGCGATGGAAAACCATCAAACAACATATCAGTACTTTTAATGCAAAACATTCTAGCTTTAAGTTAGATTTAGTTTCAGCTCGTAGTCGGCAGCGAGGATAAAAATTTGCTTTTAGTTATTAAGATACTTTAGAAAGTAAGCTACCAGATATAATTGGCGCCGTTAAACATTAAATTGTATTTGTGCCGTGTCAAATACATTATAGATGAAGAAAAAAAAGAATTATTATTATTATTATTATTATTTTTATTATTATTATTATTATTATTATTATTACTATTATTATTATTATTATTATTATTATTATTATTATTATTATTATTTTTATTATTATTATTATTATAATTATTATTATTATTATTATTATTATTATTTTTATTATTATTATTATTATTATTATTTTTATTATAATTATTATTATTATTATTATTATTATTATTATTATTATTATTATTATTATTATTATTATTATTATTATTATTATTATTATTATTATTATTATTATTATTATTACTATAATTATTATTATTATTATTATTATAATTATTATTATTATTTTTTTTAATATTATTATTATTATTATTATTATTATTATTATTATTATTATTATTATTATC
>NC_073696.1:164384880-164451028 GCF_029784165.1 Wyeomyia smithii | reverse complement strand
AGCCACGTCTCGATCCACCGGGTTCGTCTCCCTGTGAGGCTCTACGTGCCCCGCGTCATGAACTGCCTGAATTGCAAGCAGTTAGGCCATACAGCCGCCTACTGCTGCAATAAGGCACGTTGTGGCAAGTGTGGGGAGTCTCATGCGGAAGATTCTTGCAGTGTTAACGCTGAAAAGTGTATTCACTGCGGAGAAAATCTGCATGAGCTCTCGACATGTGCGGTGTACATGCAGCGCAGGGATAAAATAAAACGGTCTCTCAAAGAGCGTTCAAAGCGTTCCTACGCGGACATGCTGAAGAAGACCGTTACCACTTCTCCCGTTACTTCGAACCCCTTCGATCTGTTGTCCTCTGATGAAACCGATTCTGACGATTCACCAGCGGGAGCGTCTTACGCCAATCCTGGGGAGTCTAGAAAGAGGAAAAATATTTCCTCTCCTAAACTTCCCAGAAAAGGTCCTAAGATTTCTCAAAGTGAAATGAAAATTACAAACAAACCAAACAGTGCTGCGGAAAAACCGAAGCAAACTCCTCCTGGGCTGGCAAATTTAAAGTCCCAGAAGGAGTTCCCAGCACTGCCAGGAACATCTAAAACCCCAGTTGCTCCTTTTACACTCCCAGTTGATGAAACAAACTCTGGATTAGTGAAATTTTCTGACATTGTGGACTGGATTTTTGAAACTTTCAATGTACCCGATCCAATTAAAATTTTTCTTACAGCATTCCTCCCAACAGTTAGATCATTTTTGAAGCAGTTGACTGCCCAATGGCCTCTCCTTGCAGCGATTGTATCCTTCGATGCCTAATTCAACTGCGTATATGAAGGATTCTATCTCTGTCTTACAGTGGAATTGTAGAAGTATTTTACCAAAAATTGATTCGTTTAAAGTTTTGATAAATAAAAACAAATGCGATGCATTTTCCCTTTGTGAAACTTGGCTTACTTCAAATATTGATCTCAACTTCCATGATTTTAATATTATTCGCCTTGATCGAGACACCCCATATGGAGGAGTACTTTTAGGGATTAAAAAGTGCTTTTCTTTCTATCGTATTAACCTCCCCTCGATTCCAGGCATCGAAGTTGTCGCATGTCAAATGACAATACAAGGTAAAGAGCTTTGTATTGCCTCAATATATATTCCCCCCAGAGCACAGGTTGGGCAACGGCTGCTCTTTGATTTAATAGAACTTCTTCCCTCGCCACGTTTGATTTTGGGAGACTTCAACTCTCATGGCGTGGCTTGGGGTTCCCCATACAATGATAACCGCTCCTCTTTAATCTATAACCTTTGCGATGACTTCGACATGACTATTTTAAACAACGGTGAAATGACACGTATCCCGAAACCTCCAGCGCGCCCAAGCGCTTTGGATCTATCCTTATGTTCGACGTCGCTACGGTTGGATTGCACATGGAAGGTAATCCTCGATCCTCACGGTAGCGACCATCTGCCTATTCTTATTTCATTTACTAACGGGTCAACTCGCATGCGACCAATTGACATTCCGTATGACCTCACACGAAATGTCGATTGGAAGTTATACGAGGAAATGATTTCAAAAGCGGTCGAGTCGATTCAACATCATTCACCACTTGAAGAATACAACCTCCTCGCGGGCTTGATTCTCGACGCCGCGTTGCAAGCCCAAACGAAGAAATATCCCGGCGTAACGATCAAAGAACGGCCTCCCACTCCGTGGTGGGACCAAGAGTGCTCCGATGTCTACACGCAAAGATCCGACGCGTTTAAGGCCTACCAGACGGGAGGTATACCTGGCGACTATTTACGGTATTCGGAGCTTGATACCAAGCTTAAAAGCTTGGCTAAAGCAAAGAAACGTGGATATTGGCGTCGGTTCGTGAACGAGACGTCGAGGGAGACATCGATGAGCACTCTTTGGAACACAGCCCGAAGAATGCGGAATCGCGTAACGGTCAACGAAAGCGAGGAGTCTTCAAGTAGGTGGATATTTGATTTTGCCAGGAAAGTATGTCCGGACTCTGTTCCTGAGCAAAATATTGTTCGCGATGCGTCTCCGGGCCACGACGCGATAGAATCACCTTTTACGATGGCAGAATTTTCAGTTGCCCTCCTGCCCTGTAACAATAACGCGGCTGGATTAGATAGAATCAAATTCAACTTGTTGAAGAATCTACCCGGCAATGCCAAGAGGCGCTTGTTGAACTTGTTCAATAAGTTCCTGGAGCAAAACATTGTACCGCAAGATTGGAGGCAAGTGAAGGTGATCGCCATCCAAAAACCAGGGAAACCAGCTTCTAATCACAACTCTTATAGGCCGATTGCAATGCTATCCTGTATCCGGAAATTGATGGAAAAAATGATACTCCGTCGTTTAGACCACTGGGTCGAATCAAATGGTCTACTATCAGAAACTCAATTTGGCTTCCGCCGTGCCAAAGGGACGAATGATTGTCTTGCGTTGCTTTCAACAGATATTCAGCTGGCCACTCGAATTACATAGACTTACTGGTGTTGAACCATTAGAAGCTATGTCAAATAAAATTATTAACAATTTTCGACAAAAATCGTTGCAATCCTCAATTGCTACGATAAGCTCTCTTTATAGCCAATAAGTTAGCAATTAAGTTAGTTGTAAGTTTACTTCCCCTTTTCTGACAAGTAGGTTTAAATCCCTACGAATGATAAGTCCTTATTGCGAAAGCAAACAAATCCTAACAATTAAAATTTCAAATTTCTAACAGTGTTGAGAAGTCACCATTTGTGATTGGACACACATACTCATTATTTACTAATATTTATCATAAATACTTAAGCTACTAACAAATCCCCCCCTTAAAAAAAAAAAAAAAATACAGCAGAACGTAAGATTGTCTGATAGTGGAAGTGGTTACGAACTTTCCGATATTCAGCTGGCGTATGCTTGTAAAGAACAAATGGCGTCTGCGTTCTTGAACATTAAGGGGGCTTTTGATTCCGTTTCTATTGACATTCTTTCGGGTAAACTTCACCGACAAGGATTTTCTCCAATTTTGAACAATTTGTTGTCCGAAAAGCACATGCATTTTACGCATGGCGATTTGGCAACTTTTCGCATTAGCTACATGGGTCTTCCCCAGGGCTCATGTTTAAGCCCCCTTCTTTACAACTTTTATGTAAATGACATCGACGAATGTCTGGCAAATTCATGCACGATAAGACAACTTGCAGACGACAGTGTAATCTCTGTTACAGGAGCCAAAGCTGCCGATTTGCAAGGACCATTGCAAGATACCTTGGACAATTTGTCTGCTTGGGCTTTACAGCTAGGTATCGAATTCTCTCCGGAGAAGACTGAGATAGTAGTTTTTTCTAGGAAGCATGAACCTGCTCAGCTTCAAACACAATTAATGGGTAAAACGATTTCTCAGGTTTTGGTACACAAATATCTTGGTGTCTGGTTCGACTCTAAAGGCACCTGGGGTTGTCACGTGAGGTATCTGATGAAAAAATGTCAACAAAGAGTGAATTTTCTTCTTACAATAACCGGACAATGGTGGGGAGCCCATCCAGGAGACCTTATAAGGCTTTACCAAACAACGATATTGTCTGTTATTGAATACGGGTGTTTCTGCTTCCGCTCCGCAGCAAACACACATTTGATCAAACTGGAGCGAATACAATATCGTTGTTTGCGTATCGCCTTAGGTTGCATGCAGTCGACCCATACGATGAGTTTGGAGGTTTTAGCTGGAGTACTACCATTGAAAAACCGCTTCTGGAGCCTGTCTTCTCGTATTCTAATCAAATGTGAGGTCTTGAACCGTCCCGTGATTGAAAATTTTGAAAGGTTAATCGAACTTAATTCTCAAACCCGTTTTATGACATTGTATTCCAATCACATGTCCCAAAATATTAACCCTTCTTCGAATATTCCAAATCGTGTCGACTTATCAAATACTTCTGATTCTACTGTGTTTTTCGATACATCCATGATAGAAGAAACTCGTGGAATCCCGGATCATTTACGCGTGCAGCAGATCCCTAAAATTTTTTCCAATAAATATCGAAACATCAACTGCGACAATATGTACTACACTGACGGATCACTTCTTGATGGGTCCACTGGCTTCGGTATCTTCAATAACTATTTAACCGTCTCCCATAAGCTCGATAATCCTGCTTCTGTTTACGTCGCAGAATTAGCTGCAATTCAGTACACCCTAGGGATTATCGAAAAAATGCCCACGGACCATTATTTCATCTTTACGGACAGTCTCAGTTCCATTGAGGCTCTCCGATCGATGAAAGATGTTAAGCACTCTCCGTATTTCCTGGGGAAAATACGGGAACATCTGAGTGCTTTATCCGAAAAATCTACTCAGATTACCTTAGCGTGGGTCCCTTCTCACTGCTCGATACCGGGTAATGAGAAAGCGGACTCTTTGGCTAAGGTGGGCGCAACAAACGGTGATATTTATGAAAGACCAATTGCCTTTAATGAATTTTTCGCACTTGTACGTCAGAATACGATCATCAGTTGGCAAAATGCTTGGACCAGAGGGGAATTGGGAAGGTGGTTACATTCCATAATCCCCAAAGTATCGACGAACCCGTGGTTCAAGGGGTTGGATGTAGGTCGGGATTTCATTTGCGTGATGTCCCGGCTTATGTCCAATCACTATAGATTTGACGCGCTCCTCCGTCGTGTTGGGCTCGGGGAAAGTGGTATCTGTGCCTGTGGTGAAGGTTATCACGACATAGAGCATGTGGTTTGGTCATGCCCTGTACACCGTGACGCCAGGTCTAAATTGATAGCTTCCCTGCAGGCCGAAGGTAGACAGCCGGCTGTTCCTGTTCGTGATGTCTTGGCGAGCCGTGACCTATCCTACATGTCCCTTATATACGTTTTCCTGAAATCCATCCATGCCCCAGTCTAGTCCCGTTCCCCTCCGTCTACACCCAACAAAACGACAAGAACACGTTTGAACCTTAAGCACAAAACCAGCAACCAGACCCCGCACAATAGAACCAGGACCCAAGGACTACGAGCCTCTGTCCCAACTCACGACATCGTGGCTCAGCAGAACGAATCCATACATGCCATTCGACGATTATCAGACGACCATTGAACAACAAAACACTGATTGGAAATCCCATGCTAGTTTTAAGTTAGACTTAATTTCAGCTCGTAGTCGGCAGCGAGGATAAAAAATTTGCTTTAGTTTTTAAGTCATCAGATATAATTGGCGCCGTTAAACATTAAATTGTATTTGTGCCGTGTCAAATAAATGTTATGTGAAGAAAAAAAAAAAATTATTATTATTATTATTATTATTATTATTATTATTATTATTATTATTATTATTATTATTATTATTATTATTATTATTATTATTATTATTATTATTATTATTATTATTATTATTATTATTATTATTATTATTATTATTATTATTATTATTATTATTATTATTATTATTATTATTATTATTATTATTATTATTATTATTATTATTATTATTATTATTATTATTATTATTATTATTATTATTATTATTATTATTATTATTATTATTATTATTATTATTATTATTATTATTATTATTATTATTATTATTATTATTATTATTATTATTATTATTATTATTATTATTATTATTATTATTATTATTATTATTATTATTATTATTATTATTATTATTATTATTATTATTATTATTATTATTATTATTATTATTATTATTATTATTATTATTATTATTATTATTATTATTATTATTATTATTATTATTATTATTATTATTATTATTATTATTATTATTATTATTATTATTATTATTATTATTATTATTATTATTATTATTATTATTATTATTATTATTATTATTATTATTATTATTATTATTATTATTATTATTATTATTATTATTATTATTATTATTATTATTATTATTATTATTATTATTATTATTATTATTATTATTATTATTATTATTATTATTATTATTATTATTATTATTATTATTATTATTATTATTATTATTATTATTATTATTATTATTATTATTATTATTATTATTATTATTATTATTATTATTATTATTATTATTATTATTATTATTATTATTATTATTATTATTATTATTATTATTATTATTATTATTATTATTATTATTATTATTATTATTATTATTATTATTATTATTATTATTATTATTATTATTATTATTATTATTATTATTATTATTATTATTATTATTATTATTATTTTCTATGAAACAGTTCAGCACTAGTGATCTGAATGCACTAAGACGGTGAATTTTATCAAATACCCCGGACGAACACATACGATTCGCATAGATTCTCTAGGATTCCTCACATTGGATTCGTGAGCGTCCTTGAAAAGGATTCCTGAAAAAAGAATCCTCAGGAATGCCCTGTATATGGCTCTAGGATTCTTGAATAAGAATCCTAAGTGGGAATCCTCCGGATCGTGTTTGCGATTCCTTTCACGATTCCGTCACCGAGTTAAAGGTATCCTGGGGATTCTTACACAGGATTCTCTGCGTGTTAGTAAGGGACGGTCGGTAGATTTCCTGTTGATCGAATAGCAATTCTCATGAGTTTTGATGAAAGTGCAAAGTTCTTGGGCGCGCTTAAAATTGATTCAAGCTACGGCAAAAATATCGCCTAAGAAGTTCATAACACGATAGTGGATTGAAATATTTCGGAAAAGTTTCGAACATTAACCAATATTACTTGTCCTTTTTATTTCTATGAACTTTTATGCAAAATATATTACATTGCAAGAGCATCGGACCTTAAACACTTGTCTTTAACCGTTTTACAAGAGCATCAAACGAAATCAACTGATTCACAGCCAATCAACTCACTCACAGCTTCAATGATCGAAAAGTTCTGATCATTGACCATAAATTGCATTCAAGACATGTTGGTAGTCAAACTTCACATTCAGGTGTTTTTCGGATGTACGAGTGCAGTCTAATGTATTAATCAAGTTATGAATTCTCTACGTGATTCTTTCGCTTATGCCGAAATTGATAGTCGTCTCAGACGTTGTAACTGAAAAGATGATTCATCGCTTGTGGTATTTAAGCCCAGAATATGTTGAATTGGCCTGATATCCCGTTTAAAATTAAACAAAAAATGATCAGGCGATTAGAAGCGAATGGTCCTTAAAGTGAAACGGTATTGAAACCACAAACAGCCAATTTCGAATCACCACTTCGAATTTTTAGAAGCGTAAGACTCGAAAATAGATAATGCATTCCCAGTGAAAACGCTATTTCATGTTTGCTTCACCGCAGCAAACATGAAATAGCGTTTTCACAGGTGACGCATTAACTGTTACCGAGTCTTGGGCCTTTGAAAATTCAAAATGGTGACTGGAAGTCGGCCATTTTTGGTTTCAATACTTAATGTTAAATTTATGAAAAATTCTAACCGTGTTTCAACACATAATTATGTCGAATTTCAGTTTATATTGCATGTTGTTGATTTATACGGAAAAAATACACACCTCATTCAAAATACAAACTTTTTAACAAACATCGAAAGTTATAGTTTTTTTTTAACTTAAATTAGGTTGATAATATAACTGTTTTATGAAAATTCAAGTGTATTTGAATAAGTTCATCGAGGGATATATGTTAAAAAAAGAAAAAACTCCATACAATTTTCATGTAAACCGATTTCTCAAATATAAGCGCTTTGTGGGTCCATCAAATAAACTCCGATGAACTTCAAATTTTCGTGGCTTTTTGCAGGGGTCAAAAGGAAACTTTTTCAGCCCGGCGCTCATTAAGATCGATAGTTTCAAAAACGGCCATATAAAATATGGCCCTTTTATTGCACAGCTGGCAAAAGTCAATAGGTTGCGGTGGGCCAGTCACGTCGTAAGGATGCCGGACGATAACCCTGTGAAATCGCTTATCTTCAGTAACTCTGCCGGCACCAGAACTCGAAAGGCGCAGCGTGTACGATGACTCGACCAGATCGAAAAAGACTTGCGGGTGATGGGACGTCTGGGGAACTGGCGAAACACAGCCCAAAACTGAGCAGTATGGCAACAACTTCTTGATACAGCACGAGCCACTACGGCAGCGGTTCTCAACCTGTGGACGCGTACCCCTGGGGGTACTCGAAAGCCTTCAGGGGGTACGCGAAAGAAAAATCAGTAATGGCGGACATATCAAGTTTTCTTCAAAATACGTCATTTGTTTTTCAATTTTGCTCTTAAAACATGACTGTAGCAATCAAACAAACCATAGTTCAATTTGAAACCTCAACAAGACTACCACAACATGATCTACCACTACTCTCTCTCACTCTGTGAAAACATTCAAGCCAGGGGGTACAATCGATATGAAAAATATCACCAAGGGGTACGCGAACAAAAAAAGGTTGAGAACCGCTGCACTACGGCAATCGTCTTATTGGTAAGGTTAGTGAGAGAGCCAGGTTTGAAATCGATCCTGGGTGCAGTACTAGTTCTTAGCCAATGAATGAATGATTTTGATGCTCTGTTAAGAAGTATGGAATGTATTTATATTGAATAAAATCGTTCTCTGGGAAATTCTAGGGAAGGCTTAAAACTTTTTAGAGAAGGGATGGTCTGGAGCTATGGCTATGTCAAGTAATCTTGGTAAAGTAAGTTTGATCTCATCAACGCGGCGCTCTTAGTGTCATATGTGAAAAAATGATACATCTTTTCAGTTAAATACTGAACAAGACGATTCCAACCTTTCAATGTTTGGGCCAGTAAATGGCATTTGTTTCTACGGCCAATTTGATAGGTAACTTTAACGTCGGGGAGAAACATTGAAAGTCCTCTTTACCACAATAGGTGGAACTTTCTCCATTTTTAAAGAAATTTCATTCAATTTTATTTTCGAACACTTAAATTTCGCTGGCTTCTTGCTTAGGCAGAATATCAAATAAATTTTCACTGCATAAACTAGTGTCAGAAAGAGATGCCTCTCTTTTCCTCCCCGTAGCGATGCGTGCTTTCTTTTTTCGCCCTGCCATTTCAGGTGATACGAAAATAGTTGAAAAATAATAACAAATTGCAATAGGTACGTTCATTTCCGAATAGGTAGTCTTGAGAAAAAACTGATGCAACCCTTTCCGACTGAGCCCACACAATTGTGTAGGTAAAAAATGACGGATAACAAAACGAAAAACGGAGCCATTCCTATCCAGCTTATTACGCGCCATAAAGGCGGACGCTATAAAGCAAAGTTCGTAATAAATTACCCACCCTTTTGACAACTCTGCTTACGTCAGTTAGAAGTCTTCATACAATTTTTTAAAAGAAAAATATATCTGGCAACATTCGTGTTGCCAATTTTTCAGAAATCGCATATTACGCATATTGCATATTACGAACACGCATTATAGCGACCGCCATATGGTGCGTAAAAAGCTGGATATAAAAACAATTGCTTGCTCCGGGTTTTTATTTTTCGTACTTGCTGCGATATTGACTAGCGTTGTGAGCGATATAACAATGAATAGAACGTTCAAAAAACATGAAAGAAAGTTTTGTTTGAGTCACCTTCTACTTACGCAATTATATGGGTCCGGTCGGAAAGGGGTATGTTAACTTTCAGGTAATCTTTGAAAGCCGCACTGACCAAACACAAAGTTTGAAGCTATAGGCAGTCGAGAACCAGTCCACAAGCAATCGAAAATACGTCTGACTTGTCGGGCAGCTCAAGACGCACTCGTACGCTTTTATTTATACTTTCATTAGGCGGCAGTGGCGCAAAATATGCAGATTTTAAGAAAGCGTTTATTTGAAAATTATTTTTTATTTCCCGTAATGAATATTTTTTTTGTGATGTTTATAATGCATCAAAATTGATGAATGAAATGAAATAAATTCATAAGAAATTACAACGACTGATTTCGAATCAAAATGTAACTGTTTTACAGTTAATGACTTCGAAACACCGCTTCAAATTTTCAAAAGCGCATGACTCGGAAATAGTTTATGCGTTCCCTATGAAACATCCAACACGAAATAGTGTTTTCACAGCTGACGCATCAACTATTACCCAGTCTAGTGTTTTCGAACACTGGAGGTGCTGGCTCGAAATTGGTTTTTCGTGGCTTCAACACAGTTTCACCATAAAAATCATCAAACTTGACAAGTAGGTTTAAATCCCTACAAATGGTAAATTCTAATTGCGAAAGCAATCAAATTCTAATAATTAAAGATACAAATTTCTAACAGTGTTGAGAAGTCACCATTTGTGATTGGACACACATACTCATTATTTACTAATATTCATCACAAATACATAAGCTACTAACAAATCCCCCCCCCCCTTAAAAAAATTGATGATTATTCACTAGTACCTGCGCAATGCTGTTTTTCTCTTAGTGATGTTTAGTTTAGAAATTTTCACTGTTTTGTTAGTTGTTATTAGCGATGCAGCTTGAGATTTTGCTCCATGAACTTTGAGTAAAATTGCAAAGCTTGCTCTGGTGTTTTGAAACAGTGAAGATAGAATCAATGAACTAATGTAGTGATCAGTGGTGGGCACACCGAACTAAAAATTTAGCGACGCTAATCGCTAATCCGCTAACTGGAAAATTTAGCTAGATAATCGCTAAACGCTAAACCCACTTTAGCGGAACTTTCGCTAATCGCTAACTCAATAATACGTAGATTGTTATATAGGGTATCGAATGTCTTCGTCAGTGGTTTTCTTCGGCCCCCTTTTGCATAAGATTGTTGCAGAAAAACTGCCGAAGAAAACCACTGACGAAGACGTTCGATACCCTAGTTATATTTTTGCTCATAAAAACAAACGAAAATAATTACTGTTGAGTGCTATTTACAATAAGAGGTTCAAAATTCACAAAACGGTCATACTTGAGGATTTTGTGAAAACAAGAAGCAATAATAGTGATTTTGCTTTAATGGTTTATAAATGAATGTTTTTAAAAACTCAAATATTATTTGAATAGAAAAAGTAGAGCCGAAGTTGCCGTAATTTCTCGCGCATTGCAATATGCAGAAATCTAATCTAGATTACCTTAAGCTTGTTCTCCAGAATGCTCCTGTGTCTCATACGATAACTGAAACCCCATTCTGCACTAAAAGACTGACTTGCACCTATGTCGTAAAGAGAGGAATTTCAGACAATTAAGAAACATATGTTCCAAAAGAAACCTTCGCTATAAGGTATGTTCATTATTCTAAGCAATTCATGTACGTCATCAGCGATTCACAGTTTTTTGAAAATATTTTTTTTCGCTTCTCTACAAAGCTATCGATTAGCGTTTCGAATGCGAAAATTTAGCGACGCTCACAGTCCGCTAACCAGCTCGAAGATTAGCGAAATCGCTAAACCGCTAATCGAATATTAGCTTCGCTAATTCGCGATTAGAGAATTAGCGGAATGGTGCCCACCACTAGTTGTGATATATTTCTACTAAAGTTTTAACTACTGTTTTGACCTAAAACGGCCGAGAACGAACTCGCCAGTGAAGAAAAAGATGAAGAAGATACAGTGAAATTGTTTTCGCATGGAGTGATGGTAAGAAGAAGCAACAATTGAAATCAATCAAAATGATTAGCTTACTAACTAATTTTAGTTTTTAGTTCTAAGTTGTGGTTTTACCTATGCGGGCACGGTTTATGCTATCAGTGATACATTTCGATGGTGTTTCGTGAGGTGATTCTTCAAATGTTAAACATTTATCAATTATCGCTATTATCAGACCTATGGGGAGTAGTCAATTGCGTTTAGAACACGAAATTAACATGCAATGCACGGTAGGGTAGGAAGCAGTCCGTGTTTGCTGGTCATCGGGGATGAGAAAGTGGAAATGTACGTTCGGCGGGTATGGGTTTAAAGTTTTCTTATTTGAAATTGTATTGTCGGATGGTAGAAATACTGATTTTCCAGACCCCACTAAAATCAGTGTTTTAGTCCGATGTTATACTGAAAGCGAAGCAAAGCGTTTTTTCATATATTTTTTTTCATTGATGATAATCTTCCACACATAAGGAAAAATCACATTGTTTTCAGTATAGATAGCAACGCCCTCACTGTTTACCACTCAATAACCCGATAAAAAGACCCTCCTATTTTTCCCCATACTTAGTAGATACTCGTAGGCAAAATTGCCCGATTTCGATTCCTACGAATCAACTGATTGCTGCAACAACTCTTTAACCCTTTTTAAGGCAGTGGCAACTATATTGCCACCAACAAACTATATTTTTTTCGCTGCACTAAAAATATTGTTTTTAAATTTTGCTTAACCTAAGCCTTCTAAAGGTGTCTCAGAACACTTCAGTTTTTTCTAGGACTGCTAGAGGTGTACAATATTTATCTTGGGCTCATTTTTATGTAAACAACCTTAATTTTAAAACGTCTTTAAGAAATTCATTTTTAATTTGCTTAAAATCCAACTATTACATTCTAGTAACTATGATGATTCATTTTTTTATAATCACAAAAAAGCAAGCTCACAATGTAGCTGCAAATAAATTGCTTCCATCGTTTTTGGGGTTAACGGGCAGTGGCAACTATATTGCCACCAATGTTTTAGGGGTTGACAGGCAGTGGCAACTATATTACCACCAATTTTCTCAATTGATTCAATAGTGAATTTTTAACAAAGATACAGATGTGTTGTTCCTCCTGTAAGGAATACGTTTTACTGAAGTTTATGTTGATTCCTTGCGTAGTTTCACGGCCTTATAAAGGGTTAACAGGGGTGTTTACCGATTCATTAGTATACGAAATCAGTCGATGTAAACCAACCAAATCGGATGATTTTAGGGTGGTTTCGTTGAACGCAACTAACTAGGAACTAGACGATATAGGTAGATTATTCTGCTGATGAAATTGCCCGAACCATACGAAATAGGCCGAGAAATCGGTAAGTCATATACTACATCCAGCGAAATCAGATGAAATGTGCAGATTAATAGAGAGATTATAATGGTTCAAGCATACTAAATTGGCTGATTGATCTATGTACAGAGTTGGAAAAAAGTTAGTTTTATTTGAACTTATATTGCGTATTGTTAGAACTTATATCGAAGTCAATCCATACCTCTGAACCGATTGATTCTCCCATGAAAGTTAACAAACCGGCAGCTAGGGAGCTTTAGCTGTTACTCGTGCAGGAGGTGAGTTGACTGCGGAAAAGGCTTCGCAGTAGGATAATCTCCTGTAGAAAAATCGATGGCGTTGGATTCGATTTGCTGCTAATTTTAGTTCCCTGTCGATTAATGTCAGTTGGATGAATCCGCAGATTTATCTTCCGAGAATCTGAACAAAAGAAAATTTTTTCTGTTAAGGATAAAAGAAATAAATATAGAATTTTAATAAAATGATTCCCAATATTCCGATGGTTCTTGTTTTGGATTATTAATTCACAATCTTTCTGGTATAGTATTTATTACTATTATATAATAGCAGGAATTCTCTTCACCAGAGTAAAGATTTGTCTAAAAAACAGTTGCTACCATCTGTGATTGATTACAGAAGTCAGATTAATGATTCATGCAACAGTGAATAATTGTAAAATATTTACGAATGTTACGAAAGTTTGCTTATCAATCAACATAAAAAATAACATCCGATTTCACTTTACATAACAAACAGGTTTTATAATAGATTAAGTTCACATCTTACGAAAACTGATTTAGTTATCCAAGAAATCAGGTGACGAAAATAATCAATATAGGGTTAAAGTACGGCTGAAGCTGTCTTACGAATACATAAAATACCGTTCAGCACAAAAAAATCTTTGAATAAACATCAAATGAAAAAATCAACCTAAATTGCAGCTATTCAGACGCTATTCGGGTGCTGAAGAAAATCACCTGCAAAACAGATGAAAACTGCTTAAAATAGGGTAAGGAACGACTTAAGCAGTGGCGCCTATTACAATCAGTCGAAAAAAACGGGCCTCAAGCTCTAGAATTTTGATCAATATAGACAATTTTAATGATTAGAGTCTGGTTCTGAGAGTCTGAGTCTGATAAAGGGGTAATATCTACCAAATTCTCAAAAAAACAAGCCTTTTTTCATGATTTTTTAAAAGGACATTTGAGATGTCCGGTATATAATTTATATATCAATGGATTAAGCAACTCTTGGAGAATAGAATAAAAATCATTGCTATTTTTTTTACAAAATGGCGGCTGTACAGCGGTTTCCGTGAACCGCTTTTTCTAAAGTTCTTCCGCGGCGAGCAGTAGAAGTCGTGCCCAACGCCACCTATAACCAAAACATTTTTTTTTCATTATTTACATAAGTGTCGCTAGTGAAGTACACATGATTATATATTTTGAATTTTTATTCGCAAAATGGCAACGGTTTGAAGAAAAAAATTCATTTTCGACAAAAAAAATCGACATTAATTGTTTATAATTTTTGTTGTTATTAATCAATCGCTAAAATCGTGTGTACTTCAATAGATAATCTAATGAAGAAGATACAGTAAAAATTTCAAGTCAATCGGATGTAAACTTTTTATGTTCTACTGCTCGCCGATTTTGAAAACGTAGGCGGAAATAGAGCGGTCGTGCATAATACTTCGGTGTAAACGCGTTTTCCGCCCGGGAGAGTTTTGCTCATATAAATGTTTTCGAAATGTAGTGACCCAACTCTATAATATGTTAGTTCAAATCGTCCACATGGTGTAGTATAATATTTGCGTTTCACTAGGATATACCATACACACCTGTGCGTGGCCCGTGAAACACTCTATTGTTTATTTCTGCTTTAAATCCGTCTAAAATCAGGAAACCGCTTTTTAAGAACAGAAAAACAGATCGGTTATAACCGTGTTATAATTTTCGGTATAAAGAGGGTCACTTCACAAAAAAGTGATTCGAGTGGCGAGGCTTTAACGTGGACTCAACTCTCGTAGCTTTCGTAACATTGTGTAGTCAGGTAAAATAAACTAATCGGAGATACGTTTCGGTAGTTGCAATATTTGAGTCTTTTTTTTTGTTCACACAACATTTATTTGACACGGCACAATACAAATTAATGTTTTACGGAGCCAATTAAATCTAATGCCTTATGGTCTAGAATATCTTATAATCTAAAGACAAATTCTTTACCCTCGCTGCCGACTACGAACTGAAACTAAATCTAATGCTAAAACTAACATGGTTTTTTTGTTTCGCTGTTAAATTGGCACCTTGATGCTCTTCAAGTAGCTATAAACATGTAGCATGTATGGCAAGTTTCGCTGAGCGAGAATATCACGAACTGGCACATAGGGCTGTATTCCTCGGGCCCTGAGGGTATCCAAAAGTAGAGATCTGGCGCCGCAGAATTCAGCACACACCCAAACCACGTGTTCAATGTCTTGATACCCCAATCCACAAACGCAATGATTACTGCTCGCCAGCCCAATACGCAAGAGATGTGCATCTAGCCCGTAGTGGTTGGACATAATCCGAGACATCATGCGAATGAAATCTCGTCCTACATCGAACCCCCGAAACCAAGGTTTGGTGGAGACCTTGGGGATGATCTGTGTAGCCACCTCCCCAGTTCTCCCTTATCCCACGAGGCCTGCCGGTTGACAAGTGTACTCTGACGTGAAAGTTTTAAAAATTCATTGTAGGCAATTGGTCTGTTATAAATATCACCGTTTGTTGCGCCCACCTTAGCCAAAGTGTCCGCTTTCTCATTGCCCGGAATGGAACAATGAGAAGGGACCCACACTAAGGTAATCTGAGAAGATTTTTCGGATAAAGCACTCAGATGTTCTCGTTTTTTACCCCAGGAAATACGGAGAGTGCCTTACATCCTTCATCGATCGGAGAGCCTCAATAGAACTGAGACTGTCCGTAAAGATGAAGTAATGGTCCGTGGGCATTTTTTCAATAATCCCTAAGGTATACTGAATTGCAGCCAATTCTGCGACGTAAACAGAAGCAGGATTATCGAGCTTGTAGGAGGCGGTAAAATTATTGTTGAAGATACCGAAGCCAGTGGACCCGTTGAGAAGTGATCCATCAGTATAAAACGCATTGTCGCACTTGATGTTTTTATATTTGTTATAAAATATTTTAGGGATCTGCTGCACGCGTAAATGATCCGGGATTCCACGAGTTTCTTCCATCATGGATGTATCGAAAAACACAGTAGAAACAGAAGTATCTAATAAGTTGACACGATTGGAGGTGTATGAGGAAGGATTTATACTTTGAGACATGTGATTGAAATACACAGTCATGAAACGGGTTTGAGAATTAAGTTCAACTAGCCTATCGAAATTTTCAATTACCAAGGGGTTCAAAACCTCACATTTGATGAGAATACGAGTAGTCAGATCCCAAAAGCGGTCTTTTAATGGGAGAACGCCCGCCAAAACTTCCAAACTCATCGTATGGGTCGAATGCATGTAACCTAAGGCAATACGCAAACAACGATACTGCAATCGTTCCAGCTTGATTAAATGGGTGTTTGCAGCGGAGCGGAAGCAGAAACACCCGTACTAAAGCACCGACAATATCGTTGTTTGGTAAAGCCTTATGAGGTCTCCTGGGTGGGCGCCCCACCATGATCCAGTAATTGTCCGGAGAAAATTCACTCTTTGTTGACATTTTTTCATCAAATACCGAACGTGACATCCCCAGGTGCCTTTCGAATCGAACCAGACACCAAGATATTTAGATACCAAAACCTGAGAAATCGTTTCATCCATTAACTGTAAGCGGAGCTGAGTAGGCTCGCGCTTCCTAGAAAAAACTACTATCTCAGTCTTCTCCGGAGAGAATTCGATACCTAGCTGTAAAGCCCAAGCAGACAAATTGTCCAAGGTATCTTGCAATGGTCCTTGCAAATCGGCAGCTTTGGCTCCTGTAACAGAGACCACGCTGTCGCCTGCAAGTTGTCTTATCGTGCATAAATTTGCCAGTTATGCGTCAATGTCATTCACATAAAAATTGTAAAGAAGGGGGCTTAAGCATAAGCCCTGGGGAAGACCCATGTAGCTAATACGAAAAGTTGCCAAATCGCCATGCGTAAAATGCATATGCTTTTCGGACAACAAATTATGCAAAAAATTGTTCAAAAATCCTTGTCGGTGAAGTTTGCCCGGAAGAATGTCAATAGAAACGGAATCAAAAGCCCCCTTAATGTCCAAGAACACAGATGCCATTTGTTCTTTGCGAGCATAGGCTAGCTGAATATCTGTAGAAAGCAACGCAAGACAGTCCTTCGTTCCTTTGGCACGGCGGAAGCCAAATTGAGTATCTGATAGTAGACCGTTTGATTCGACCCAATGGTCTAAACGACGGAGTATCATTTTCTCCATCAATTTCCGGATACAGGATAGCATTGCAATCGGCCTATAAGAGTTGTGATCAGAAGCTGGGTTTCCCGGTTTTTGGATGGCGATCACCTTCACTTGCCTCCAATCCTGCGGTACAATGTTTTGCTCCAGGAACTTATTGAACAAGTTCAACAAGCGCCTCTTGGCATTGCCGAGTAGATTCTTCAACAAGTTGAATTTGATTCTATCTAACCCAGGCGCGTTATTGTTACAGGACAGGAGGGCAACTGAAAATTCTGCCATCGTAAAAGGTGATTCTATCGCGTCGTGGCCCAGAGACGTATCGCGAACAAAGTTTTGCGCAGGAACAGAGTCCGGACATACTTTCCTGGAAAAATCAAATATCCAACGACTTGAAGACTCCTCGCTTTCGTTGACCGTTATACGATTTCGCATTCTTCGGGCTGTGTTCCAAAGAGTGCTCATCGATGTCTCCCTCGACGTTTCGTTTACGAACCGGCGCCAATATCCACGTTTCTTTGCTCGGACCAAGCTTTTGAACTTGGTCTCAAGCTCCAAATACCGCTTAAAGTCGTCGGGTTGACCTTTCACCCAAAAGAAGGCCTTAAACGCGTCGGATTTTTCCGTGTAGACATCGGAGCACTCTTTGTCCCACCACGGAGTGGGAGGTCGTTCTTTGATCGTCACGCCGGGATATTTCTTCGTTTGGGCTTGCAACGCGGCGTCGAGAATCAAGCCCGCGAGGAGGTTGTATTCTTCAAGTGGTGGGTGATGTTGAATCGACTCGACAGCTTCTGATATCATTTCCTCGTATAATTTCCAATCGATATTCCGTGTGAGGTCATACGGAATATCAACTGATCGCGTGCGAGTTGAACCATTATCAATTGAAATTTGAATAGGCAAATGATCGCTACCGTGGAAATCAAGGACTACCTTCCATGTGCAATCCAACCGTAGCGATGTTGAACATAAAGATAAATCTAAAGCACCGGGGCGCACTGGAGGTTTCGGAACGCGTGTCATGTCCCCGTTGTTTAATATTGTCAGGTCGAAGTCGTCGCAGAGGTTATAGATCAAAGAGGAACGGTTATCATTAGAAGGGGAACCCCAAGCCACGCCGTGAGAGTTAAAATCTCCCAAAATCAAACGTGGCGAGGGAAGAAGTTCTATTAAATCAAAGAGCAGCCGTTGCCCAACCTGTGCTCTGGGAGGAATATATATTGAGGCAATACAAAGCTCTTTACCTTGTATTGTCATTTGACATGCGACAGCTTCGACGCCTGGGACCGGGGGGAGGTTAATACGATAGAAGGAATAGCACTTCCTAATCCCTAGAAGTGCTCCTCCGTAAGGGGTGTCTCGGTCGAGGCGAATTATATTAAAATCATGGAAGCTAAGATCTACATTTGAAGTGAGCCAAGTTTCACAGAGGGAAAATGCATCGCATTTATGCTTGTTAATCAAAACTTTAAATGAATCAATTTTGGGGATGATACTTCTACAATTCAACTGTAGAATAGAGATAGAATCCTTCATCTCAGCCGATGAATTAGCCATCGAAGGATACGATCGCTGCAAGAAGGGGCCATTAAGCAGTCAACTGCTTCAAAAACGTTTTAACTGTTGGTAGAAATGCCAGCAGAAGACTTTTAAGAGGATCAGTTATGTTGAAATTTTCAAAAATCCAGTCCACAATATCTGAAAACTTCAGAAGTCCAAATTCTGGCTGAATCTTGGACGAAAAAGAAGGAACAGTTGGGTTTTTGACGTTGGACTAACGTCTATATCGAAGTTAGGCACCTGAATTTGAAAATCTAGTAATTCAACCGGGGAAAACCAGAGAAAAGTGGTCAGGTTTTGAGCGCTTATATATCAGTCATTTCTTTTCAGAATTTCGAGGTTTTGGCATCAACCGATCAGAAATTCTTTTACGGTTGAATTTATGTAACAAAAATAACCTATTGTTCGAGATACACTATTGAAAAATTGATAAATCACATCGATTGTCTAAATCATACCGAGCAACCAATCACCACCTCTCTTCACAAGCACAGTCGACACTAACGGATACAACCGATCTGACTTTGTAAACAGTCTCACAGCTTTCAACCAATAACGAGCTCGCTTTCGGTAGCTGCAACAGGTGTTTCAACACCGTTTTAAAATGCTTCTTTTATCATTACCACTGAACAGATTCTAAACACCAATGGCTTGATTGATAGGGGAAATATTGCGCAAGATTGTCATATAATAATTTAAATATGTTTTCGATACTAAACTAGTTAAAAGTTGTGTTAAAAGTCGTGCACATTCAACCAATCACAAGCTCGCTTCTTGTTTGCTCGCGGATGGATTTTTGCTTTGGGCTATATAATAGCCTGTGTCGTCTCATAGCAATCATCAGTTAACAAGTGAAAGGCCACCAGGCCGGTCTTGTATAATCAGCAGCGGTGGCTGATTCCAGCGGCCAAACTGAGCTGCAGCAGAACCAGAGCGGTGGTATCAGGCAGCAGCGGCGGAGGTAGTGGGAAGCTGAATTTCTTCATTCAGTTCGGTGCTCCTTCGATCTGAGTTGGACCCCACCAGCGGTAATCCAATTCAGATATCGTTGGGTGAAAACCTTGGGTGTGTGTGCAGTGTGCACATATAGCGTATGTGCATCTGTATTGCTATGACATTTGCGATGATAGGGATGGCGCTGTTGCGTGTGTATGGCTAGCTATAGCGTGTGTAAGACACTAGCATTATGGCTATTGCGTGTATATCTTCAGCGTGTGCACGGATAGTTATAGCTTGTGTGTGGATAGCTGCTGCGTGTGTAATGATTAGTTATAGCGTATGTATGGATAGTAATAGCACATGGTTGGATAGCTTATGCGTGTGTATAGATAGTTGTATCGGATGTATGGAAAGGAATAGCGTGTGTATGGATAGCTATAGCTACAGCGTGTGTATGAATAGTTTTAACGCGTGTTTAGATAGTTATAGCATGTGTGTGAATAACTATAGCGGGTGTTTATCGAAGATTATTATTGTCATTGAAAATATTAAAACGTCTTAACGAACACAGTTGTGAATTAGATTTTACAGCAGCGATTTTAACTTCTTCAGCCAGTCTTTATTCATCGAGGAAAAAATACTACCTATGAATGATCAACACTTATTTACTAGAAATTTGATTTAGATCAAAACGGGTTCTTTTGAGTATCATAAGTTATTGGTAAAAAGAGTTGCAAGTTTTCTCAATGAGCATTCATTAAATTTTCGTTTTTGTTTCTCGGTGCGCGGTTTTGATTTTGTTTCTCGCACACGGAGAAAGAAACAAACTTGTCGCTATCGTGAAAAATAACAAAACAATTAGAAATGCTCTGAATCACAACTGAAGAAGTTAAGATATTTTCCTGTCACTCGCCCAAACCTTGATAACAACTACCGAAAAACGTGTGATTGAGCTCTTGCTATATTGAGTTATTGAACCAAACGTTTTTTTTTTTTCAAATACATGAAGTTATATGCTGGGCTGGAACTAACCTAGCATGAGTTTTATCAATTAAATGTCAAACAATTTTCAAATTTAAAATTTTCGGTTGAATCGTTCTGGGCTCCAATTTCAGATAGTTTCGTAAAGTTTGCTTTTTGCTTAGATTAGGAAAATTTTACCAATTCGCTCAATTAAATGATTGTCTTGGTAGTGCAGCAAACAAAGGGTTGATTCGAATATGTATGAAATGACAGCGATTAAATAAAAGATATCCATTCTTTTAGTATATATTATTATTTATAACGTTTTAACGTCTCAGCATCCAGAAATGCACTGTTAGATAAAATTGCAGCAAATACTAGAGTTGCAATTCTCTCTATTATTTGTTTTAATGGAATATAAGAATACCGTAGTCCAACGTCATGCGGTCGTGTCTTGAATACCACCCTCCTACTTTTTTATGTTCCTGGAAGTGCCGGAAACTCCTTACTTGAATTCAGTTTTGCCAATCTCGGAGGAGTTTGCTTCGGATTTTCTACAGCACTTTTTTGTTTTTTAGTATCAGTCATTTCAGATGGAGACCTTCTCTGTCCTTTCCTAGGAAGCCTGGGAGAAGAAAGGTTTTTCCTCTTCCTAGATTTCCCGGGTTCAACAAAAGAAGATTCCCCAACTGAATCGTCAGAATCAGACTCATCGGATGGCAAGAACTCGAAGAGATTCGGGGAAACCAGTTTGGTGGCAGTGGCCTAGTGGCCTCTTTGAGCATTTCTGCGAAAGTGCGCTTAGAGCGCTCTTTCAGAGACCGCTTGATCTTGTCTTGGCGCTGTTTGTACGCGGGACATGCAGACAGCTCATGCGGAGTCTGCCCACAATGAAGGCACTTTTCAGCACCCTTATAACAGGCGTCATCCGCATGTTGCTCTCCGCACTTGCCACAACGTGCTTTATTGCCACAGTGGGAGGCCGTATGGCCCAACTGTTTGCACTTGAGGCAATTCATTACCCGCGGTACAAACAAGCGCACGGGCAGACGCACCTTGTCCACGAGCATATAGCTCGGCAGAGCAGACCCGGCGAAAGTCACGCGAAAAGAGTCTGAAGGGGTGTAAGTTTTTTCACCCTTGTCGAGCGATACTGAATGTAATTGCTTACATTCAAGTATCTTGGCAGGTTCAAGGCTAAAATCCTTGAAAAGGCCTTTTCCAGCCTTCAACAGGTCCTCGACAGTCAGACTCGATTCGCTGACCACACCGTCAATCTCAACTACGCGAGCTGGAATGTACACGTGGTACTCCCGCGTGAAGAGCTCACAAGCAGCAATCTCGTTTGCTTGCTTGAGGTCGGACACCAAAACACGCAGCTTATTCGGGCGTACTTTGGTAATTTCAGTCACGGCTGTAAACCGTGCCAGATCTTTACATATTTGCATTGTGTTCAATGCTTTCACTTTCGGCCGGAAAAATACAGCCCCAATACCAACTTTGCCCTCCGGATACTGCTTAAGCCGATGGGTAGCTTCCTGCGGGGTTCCATTCTTAACCCTTGGAACTTTGTATCCGGGAGGGCTAGGCGGTAGAACGAGCGGGTTTTCATCCCCGCGTTCGTCGTCTATGTTGGGCGCGTAAGCCACACACGCAAAATGCCAATCAACAAATAATATTGTAGAAAAAAAACCAAGAAAAAAACTACTTATCTTCTGCAGCCGCTCTCCACCGCAATCAGCGCACGGGCGATGCCAATCTCCAGTCCTTCACACAAGAGTCCACTAGCAAAAGCTGCAGCCGCTCCAGCCACACAGCAGCACCAGTACAGCCAAACAGCAGTACGCCGGGTACTGGATCTCTCGCAGTAGCGACACAACGTACAGTCTGTGGCGTACGGTAGCAATAGGCGATGATGCGTTCTTT
Organism: Wyeomyia smithii; assembly: GCF_029784165.1. Lineage (NCBI taxonomy): Eukaryota > Metazoa > Arthropoda > Insecta > Diptera > Culicidae > Wyeomyia > Wyeomyia smithii. Next base: position 164,428,357 of record NC_073696.1, on the reverse strand, counting down.
TGTCTTCAATAGACGACGGCAACGAGCAGCAGTGCACACGCAATACAATGCACGGTGACCTTGAAGGCGATTAACTGGTCGGCACTATCGAGATCGAAATAAAATTGCGACCGAACACGACGAGAGCACAACTTGGAATGAATATTTGAGTCTGTCTTAATCAAGTCATAGGTCCCGTATCCTCGCGTGCGCTTTATTTTTGCGGTGTTACATCATCAAACAGAATGAGTTCGGATCGCGTTATGATTTCCCTAGAAGATGTAATGAGCTCGTACTCGCGATATTTGTTATTATGTACCCGGTACTCGAACTCAGCGCATCGTTTACCAAAACGAAACCTGCTGAAACCCCTACCCTTTTCTCCAACATCCCAGTGGTTTCACGTGGAAGTGCAGAGGTGTTCTCGGCTTCCAATAAAGCGAGTATCACGTCAACATATTCCTATACACACTTTTTCTTTGACCTGCATTCAGATGCGACCGGCGCTGGTATTGCCTAATATAAAGATTAAGGTCACCAGTTTTTACACATTGAGGATGGATGTTAGTCCCAAACATCATCCGTTGGTTTTCTGTGTAATTACAGCTGATCTAGCAATAACGGAGTAGCAACCGCGGGCGGTCAATCATGCTCATGCTCTACTGCTCGCCGATTTTGAAAACATGGTTTTGAGAAAAACGCGTTTGAAGTTTCAAAATGCTATAAATCTTAAGAATCGCAATAATGAAGCTTCTTATTTTTTTTTACCTTCAGTCAGCTATCCCTGCGCCGTAAAGTTGTCATTCCTGGGCTTTATTTTTCTTTTCTTCCTTTTTGTTATGGGATGTAAGGCTGCGCCTAGCCGCTTTCGCGATATCAGACATACGATGCTCAGTGACTTTGACGTGGTTGGCGTCCGATCTCACACAAAACTCAAACTTGTCTCTCACATTTAAACACTTTTGAATATAACTCACAGTTGAAACGTATAGAAAAACTCAAACAAAGAACGTACACAACGAGAATGGCTGATCGACTAAACAAATGAAAATTGTGAGTAAACACGTGCTGTAGAGACGCTATAACGGTCGAAAGTTGATGCAGCGACCTCTATATTTCAAATTTGAATCACTATAACGATCATAGGTAACTTCTGTTAGTTTACAAAGCCTCGAAATTAAAAGAAAAACGAGCATCGCCAAAATAAACGAAAAATGTTATTTTGAAGCAGAAAAGTGATTTAAACGAATTTTGAGTATAGATCAGTACTTGGGCGATGTAGATTTTGATTCTAGGATAGTTTTAGCATGATTGAAGCCAATAAAAAAAATGACAAGAAACATTTTTTTGGTAGATATTACCCCTTAAGTAGCTGTCATAAAAATCAAACGAAAAAAATACAAGAGCGGTATGCAAAGCCACGACCGCAAGGTTAACGTAGAACTACATAACTTGTATTACTTGTACATTGTACATCATTGCACATCACTGAACAGGAATGGAACAAACACTATACAACGCAAACAAGTTTCAATAGTCAGAGTGTATGTAGATTAAAATAACACTTTACTTTTAATTCTAGCGCAAAACGAGAAAACATTAAATCTTCAATAATTTGCTTGTTGTCCTTATAAGGATCATTTTTGTTCAATTTCGTATCGAAAATAATGTTGATCACATCTGTGTGCTACCCCGACAGAGGAGGTTGAGACATTTTAACACAGTTGAAAGCTGTTTGTACGCTGAAAATTTGACGGCCCATATATTTTGAATGCCAGCATTTCAAAACGTTGGTGTGTTGTCAAAATGTGGCAACTTTCATTAGAGAAAGTGCCGGCTAATGTACCTACTACTGATGCTGCTCGCTACTGCACAAAGGCAGCTTTTACTAGAGGAAATGCCGTTGCACCAGCTGACCCTGTCAATATCGCTGTTGATACCACTTCTGCTGCTTTTTTCCGCTGCCTCAGCTGCTGCTGCTGTTAAGTAAGGATTGTTGTAATCGCTGGATAGAACTAATATGAGCAATTTCGACTGAAACGGGCTTTTATATAGGCCAAATAGTATATTTCGCATTACTAGGTCTATAATTCTGTCGACCGTGCTTGGGAAAGCAATCACATAGCGACCAATCAGAGGTCGAATTTTGTTTTTCAACAAGGCATTATAATTTTTTGCATTTGGGAGGATTGTTAGAAGATTTTCCAATCGATTGCTGCAAAAGCGAAAGAACATTTATCAAAAACTAACCGATTTATTAGCATTCGAAATTGGACATATTTATAACTTTTTCCGGTTTTAGATTTTTATTTTGCATCCCTATGCAGCCGAGATTCCTGAGAGACGTAGCTCTACGTCAAAAACCAACCGAAATTGCAGCCATTCAGGTGCTGGATTCAGGTAATTAGAATAGTGTCCCTCGATAGGAAACTTTAATTGATTATTGTTCAAGTTTGCTAAATCGGTTTTAGAATCTGAAAATTCGAGCTGACAGAGAAGAATATGGTGAACAAATTGTTATACTTATATTTGTATTTCACCTTGCACATTTCGAGTATTTCGTCTCAATACACAGGTGGCTCCTAAATCTGTTTACAATATGTTGCCTATCCTAGGGAAGTGACGTTGGTGTTAGAACTCAATGCAATCACATGAATAGACGTGTTAAAGCAATGGGATACGTTTTTCAACATATTTACTCAGATTCTATAAGATCAGATTGCGTTATTAAGCGCTTCTGTTAATTTGCGAACGATTTAGAATAAGTCGCTTCTGGAGCGATTTTGTGCTTCTGGCGCTTACGTCAAAATCCGAGCCCACGGCAGACGAGTATGAAAGCTGAACGTCTGTCTGCGGTATAACACTGCGACCAGTGCTGGAAAAGATTGAAAAATCGTCAAAAAAGAATATGGGTTTTGTAGATTGGCATATGTTTTCTACAATGAAGCGGGTCCAAATGAGTCTTCGTGGTTAGCAGCTTACTACCGTTCTAAGCAAAATTGTAGCAAATGGAACTAACATGCTTAGTACGGCAGCTTAGATAGAAACAAATTAATAGAAGGTATTTTTTTTTAAATATGCGAAATTCATAATTCCTCTTGTTTCTATTAAGAGATAAGGTTATTTTTCCAACATGGCTTGAAACTGTTCGCACAAAAACAAACGTTTTTACAGATTACAGATCTTGATGTGACTGTTTTGAAATCATCATCATCATGATATTGCCTACTGTATTATGGTGAAAAAAAAATGGGAGGCAGCTTTTATCACATTATTCTCTATTCCATATGCTTACAGAGAACAAGCTAACAAACGTACACAGAATGTGTTGTTATTTGACTGGAGGTGAATGTTGTTTTTAAGGAACAAATTTGTTACAAAAAAGAGGAGTTTTTATTCATTGCTTTTTAAGTAACAAGTATAAATTTTGCGTGTATAGGTGTTATTGCTGTTGTTGTACTTTTATGTTGTTACCTCTGTAAACAATGTTATAATTGCTGTTGTTGTTATTGTTGTTGTTAAAGTGATTTTGGTTGGTGATGAGATGACTATCCTAGCATTATTATAAGGTAAATTTTTGCTCCTAGATGAACAATTTTGATGTTGTAAGCGATGTTTGCTATTTCACCATGTTTTACCATGTTTTAAATTGTTTTTTTTTAATCCTGAATTAAACTATTAAACTATTTTCACAAGTCAAATTTCGAAGATATTTTTTTTCAGCTCGTCCACGATATTGAGGCTAACCATAGAATCGGCATGTTAACTAGGTGTATATCTGTTAAGGGGTTATATACCTTTTTAGTTTTCAAAAAATCGGAAAAAAATTATTGCATTATCTCAAAGTACAACTTGTTGGAAACTTTTTCAAAAATTTTCCTAAATCCCTGAGCAATAGGGAGAAAGTTAGAGCGATTTGAGGCGGCCGCATAAGCTAAACTTGAAACTTTATTCGCGTTCATCTCGGAATGGTTTCTCAAAAAAAAAATTGACATTGCCGTGTTTCCGATTGCTGTAAAACTGATGAAACAATTTTCTTCATCTATTTTTTCAAATATTCTTTTTTAAATTCCTCGGTCGTTGAACAATCGTTTTTCGATACACGAGGTTTAAATTTGCCTGAAAATTTTTTATGCAATTTTAAGCAATATTTTTTTCGAGAATATCGTTCCCGTTTGCACTAAAAACAAAATATTTATGAAAATGATCGATCAGATACTCGGCACACTTCTAAACTAATGAAATAATATAAGTTTTTTAATTTTAGGTAATCTATCTTTCTATCGTAAAAACCGCAAAACTATACAAAAAAAGTGTTTGGGGGAAACGGCCATTAACTTCACAAATAATTAGTATTTCTTATGAACAAACGTGTTTTTTTGTTGTTGTTGATAAACTGAACTTTTAGAAAATTACTACTTTTAATGCAATGAAAAAGGTGCTACACGCATAAAAAAATCATAACTTTCCTCTTTTTTCTTGAGCAAAAAGGTACATAACCACTTAAAGCGCACAAAACTGCCGTATTTTCCCATGATATACGAAGAGTGCTTTACAAATTTTACGGATCACAGAGCCTCAATGGCACTAAGACTGTCTATGAAGATAAAATAGTGGTCATGGTTAAGATATTGATGATCCCTACGGAGTAGTAGCAATTTCTTTGTTTTTAATATTTTATCGCTCAAAATTATTTGAAAAAAACTTGGGGATTTCTTGCGGTCGCAGTTGATTCCATAATGGGACACCTAAAAAAATGTCCAATGGCAAGAGATGGCACTCTTTCAGTGGTAGTAAAATCAAAATTTCTCCGAATATTTTGCTCATCCACAAAAAACAGCTGTCAAATGCCTTCTATACATGTTATTCAAACATTCTAGTACTTTATTTTACTGAACGCAATCAATTTTTGTAAAAAAACGTGTTTTTTCCATTTAACTCCGTTGAGTCTAACTACCATTCGTCCTTGAGCCGTGATGTTGATTTTGACAACAGCACAAAATAGGGCGAAAGCCGTGTGGTCGAAAGTGGATGCACACAATACTTATTAGGGTAGATCAAAGTCGCAGAAAGTAGGAGGTTATTTCATACAAACTTAATATACAATACGCCAAGCGGAGTCACTAGTAATTGACTGCTGCTATCAAGTTTTAACATTTCCATATGACGATGATCCACTTTAATACTCATAGCCAAGCAACGACATCTAGTTTTGATTTGAATGGAAAAATCAATAGTTCCTACAATTATTTAATAGATGGCATTACACAAACAGTTGCGCTCACTGGTGTGATTTATTATTAGAAACTAGCGGCGGTGTCTCATTTCTTCTTTCATGTTGGTGTCGTTTAATATAGCAGTACTAGAACTATCTAAAGATGCGACGTTTATGGGAATGTATGATATCTAAAACCATGCAGTCAAAATATAAAGTCATGAATCAGGTATTTTTATCTCATCAAAAGATATGCAAGGTCGATAAATCTCTCGAATATTTCAATAACTAATGAGTTCATGACCTTACATCTATATAGCAGACGGTCTGACAATTCTCAAAACCGGCATTTATATAGAAGAATACTCGCCAACACTTCGAGACTCATCGTATGGGTTGACTGTAGCAAACCAAAGCAACACGCAAATGCTATTGTATTCTTTCTAACTGCAATATATGCATGCATAGAAAAAGCAATCTTATTCAGTAACTGACAGTATCTTTGTTTGTAGTAGCCTTAAAAGGTCCCCAACAGGTTTCGGAAATCGTATTAAGAAAAGTAATTTTCTGTTGGCATTTTTGTGTCAGATACCCAGTATGATTAGCCCAGGTGCATATAGAATCCAGACCCCAAACGTTTAGCGACAAAACCTGTATGAGCATTTCATCCGTTAGTGGGGCGGAAGCTGGTCGTTCTTATGATCCCTATAAAAAAACGACTAACTTTGCTTTATCTGGGAAGAATTCGATGCCCAGCTTAAGAGCCCACCAGGGTATCTTACAATGGATGTTGCAGATCGCAGGCCTTGCATGTAATGTGCACTGGTGGAAATAATAATAACGCCACCTCTAATATGTATTGCTTCTTATAAAGTTTTTAAACAAGAATATTTTGTTGTATTTCAATAATATGTACGATTACCTACCATTTTGTGCCAGTTGATCATTTACAGCATTTTAACAGGGGGTAACCCTATAGAAGCGGAAACAACCCTATAGAAGCGGAACAAACTTCGCTTCACAGAACATAAATTTAATGTATCAAAAACTGTAAAAAAAGCAGTAAAAACGCGCACTGAGAAAACAATGACAACACACGACGTGTGTGTCCTACCGTGATCGAGGCTAAATTCATCTGATTCCCGCGATGGCTGCCTCTGTTGCCAATCACAACAAACCCGCCGTGACGTCGAAGTCAGCACTCAGCACATCACTTTTCCACAGCTAGAGGGATTTCCCCGGTTTTCACGATTTTTTTGGATTTTTGCGGGGCAAATTTTAGTGTATACAGGGTTACCCCCTGTTACAATCGGGCCTCACGTTGGACGCCAATAATAAGTGGGGGTTACCCTAAACACTAATATCGCCAACTGCAGAAGGCAGTTGGCTACTCTTCGGGTTGCTGCATTTTGCCCGAACAACTCTATTTTACAGGGCGTGTACCTTTATCGGATTTCGGACTTTTGCTAGAAAACTGAAGAAAAAAAAAACAAACAATATAAATAAACTAGTGCGTCTAGAACTGTCCTGCAGATCAGACGTGTTTTCGGTTTGTCTTTGACTGCCTATAGCTTCAAAGTTTGTGTTTTGTCAGTGCGTCTTTTAAAGAAACCTGAAAGTTTTTCCACATAAGTCTTTATTAAAACCACCTACTTTTGAATTTAATATTTGTTTTTAACTTTTTTCGTATCACCTGAAATGACAGGGCGAAAAAAGAAACCGCGCATCACTACGAGGAGAGAGAGAGAGAGCATTCTCTATCGGACAATTCGAGTGTCTGCAGCGAAAACCCTTTTGATATTTTGCCTGAGCAAGAAGCCGGTGAAATGGAAGTTATTAGTAATGATACTATACAAAATGTCAATTCTTTTAAAAAGGAGAAAGCTCCACCTATAGTGGTAACTATTTCTTCTGAATTTAATATTTTCAAAAAGGAACTTTCAACGTTTGTTTCTGACGTTAAAGTTACCTATCAAATTGGCCATAGCGAATGCCGCTTATTAGCCGACTCAATAAAGGGTCGTGATCGTCTTGTTCAGCATTTAACTAACGAGATGTACAAATTTTCTACCTACGACACCTATAACACCAAAACGTTCAAGGTTGTCTTGAAAGGTCTCACCAACGATCAAACCGTTGCACAGTGGAACACTTAGAATATCATATCTGATCATAATTATTTAAAAAAAAATTTGCCCTGAAAACGTATCATATTGTGAAAATAAAGACTAATGAGTGGATTTGGATAATTTGTTGCATGGAGTAACCCACCTTAAAGTGATGGATGACATTTCTTATAATGGAATTTAAATTCAGTCATAGTCGGGTCAAATTCATCCAAATACTTGAACTTATCATGAAACGACTTTTCAGTACACATTTCAGTCATTTAACAACGTTTTATTTGGGTAACCAAGGCTACAACTATCCAAGAAGCGAAAAAATAAGAATTTCTTGATTATTTTCACATAGCGATAAAACACGGAAGGTTTTTCTTCACCATTATAACCAAAACTATTAGCACTTTCACGTAATATAAGCCGTTCAACCGGATTTTGCCGGAAAGATAAATTATCCCATTTTGAGTTAACTTATAAACACAAATATTTTGGGTTTTATTATATTGACTTCGACAAACACCTGGGTATTTGGAAAGACTAGTGTTGGGGCAACTGACCACTCTATGGGGATTCACCACTTGGGCTCGCCGTTGACAGTGAGTCTGTTAAGCGGCTGTACGCACTCGTGCCAACTGAGAGTGGTAAGTTGTCATTCGGGTATCCGACGAGAGACTGAACGCACATATATATTTTATAATACGCTATTAAATTCGTTTGTACTGTTCTTATTTGTTTTAACTTATCTTTTATCACCTCGCCTTAACAGTACGACAACTAGAATACATGCTAAGTACACATTTCTGTTCGATTAACCTTCTTTAACAATCTCCATGGTTGTTTAATTTAAAAATCACTTGTTTATCTTCGGAACGTTATATTTTAGCTCACGGTATCAAAGCGTCATTATCATGCACAAAAAACTGTTGGATTGCGGTCGGTTTAAACCTCTCCTTAAGACCGTAACATAACTTTTGGATGTTGATGAGCTGTCAAGTGATCAAGCATACATCACACTTCAAAATTAAACACTACAATACAAAGTTGATTCACTTTGAATCTTTCACTTTTGATCAGATATTTACTCCTATGTGCGTTGATGAGTTAAAAATGACTTTATCAGAAATACTTGACATAGCCCCTACCCAAGTAATTCTTATGAAACAAAAATCACGAGGTGAAAACAGTCAGAGAACTGGAGTTTCCTTTGTGAACTATGTAATTCATTTTAACCGCAAGGGGGGGGGGGGGCGGTGTAACAACTTAAAATTTTTTGAAAAAGTGGGAAATTCATAGACAGTTTGGAGGAGGTGGAGAGCATATCTAATTTCGGTAACATGGACCAAAAATGCCTTTATTGTGGAAACTCTCACAAAAAGGACACATGTCCTGTGAAAGAGAATAAAAATTTTCGGTGCGTCAATTGTAACGACAACCACATGTCAAATTTTTACGAATGCCCTGTCCGTTTAGCCATTGTAAAGGCAAGGCAGGGTAAACAAAATTCAATTTCTCAATCAAAACAAACTTCAAAATATAATTCTCCAAGCCCCGCTGTAACAGCCAATTTTTCTACTCCTTGGCCTACCCGTTAAACGTATGCACAGGTAAGAGGTAGCTCGAACATTATTTCACCTAATTTTGGTAGTTCGAAAATGACCGTTAATATATCAGGTAAACAAAAATCGATAGAAAATGAAAATACATTGCTACCGAAAATAATTTTCCTAATGTCAACTGCTTGGAGCCTATTACGGCAGGTGAACTTTCTTTTCTGCAACAGGCAATGTTCGATCTTATGAACGCCATGTTGCAGGCAAATTCCATGTTTGAAGCAATTCAAATTGGAACAAATTTTACACTTAAAATTGTTTCTAATTCTAAATTCAGCAATGATTTTAAATAAAACAATCGAAATTTTAAATTGGAATGCTCGCTCATCGAAGGCCAATGAGAATGAGCTTTTTAATTTTTTAACAGTAAAGGCCCAAATACACACACGGCGTAATGACGCCTTCTCTATATAAAATGGAAGGCGGGATAGCGATCACGCCTTCTATTTTGTATGGAAAAGGTGTCATTGCGCCGTGTGTGTATTTGGGCCTTAAATAATGTGCACTTTGCATTCATAACTGAAACATTTTTAAAACCTAACATCAAATTAAAATATGCTCCCAATTACGTGGTTCATAGATATGATAGGTGAGATCAACCGTTTATCCTCGTAGGCGGCCTGTAGAATTTTCCGAGATCCTTCATAATCATTGTTGTTAATGACGTCTCGATCAATTTTCTCTTTTGCTTCACCACATAATGCGTTTCTTAAATCAAGAATTTTCATCGCCGGAGATTCATTCGCATATCTTGCCATCAAACTTTGGAAGAGGCGTTTGAAACTATACCAGCTTTCATAACCCCCATTGAATGTTTGAAAGGGAGCTTGCAAATGCGGTTTGCTAGTTGCTAGTGCTAGTTTGCACATAAACTGGGTTCGATGGTGCCACAACGTTTGCTGGAGCAACATTCTGTGTTTCTAATAGCTTTGTGATCAGCTCAGCTTGTGCAATCCTTTCTTGGAGCTCAACATAAACCTCATTGTGAAGTTTTTCAAATATTCCGTATTCTTTGTGTTCCGCAGCACGAACTTCTTTAGGTAGAAGTACAGCCATCTCACAATAATTCTTCTCATAGTCTGCAGCACATCGTCGCAATGTTTCTAAATGCAAACGAAGCAGATGAATGCTTATGTTTTCAATTTGCAATGACTCATTTATTCTCAGTATTTTATCCAGGAGTAGATCCCGTCGATCCGATAAATTTTTCCAAATTGTTTTGCATTTTGCGATGTTTCTCAGCGGCTTCCTAAGCAGCTTTTTGCTGGGCAATAGTAGGAACTATATTTGAGGTTTTACTTGCAGATCCCGACAGCGCCTCGAGGATGTTCCTCCTAGTTAATTGAGCCGATGTTGAGAGTGGAGTTTCAAAGTAACTCATCCGTATTCACTTCTATCTTTGATAGATAACAGTCACTGTTTTCAGAAATAGTCTGAATTTGTTGTTTTCCAATGACAAAATGGAGTCTCTTCACTTTAGTTGAGTCTAGCACTACCGTCAACTTTCTTCTGCCAAAATGGCGACCTTCCGCTTGTGCCACGTGCACACAATATCGGTGGCAAAGCACCACCAATGCTCATCTCGTGCCGCAACAAGCACACAATATCGATGGTGAAGCATCACCAATGTTCCTCTCGTGCCACGGGCACACAATATCGGTGGCGAAGCACCACCAATGTTCTCTCGTGCCACGGGCACACAATATCGATGGCGAAGCACCTCCAATGTTCCTCTCGTGCCACGGGCACAGGCACACAATATCGGTGGCGAAGCACCCCCAATGTTCTTCTCGTGCCACGGGCACACAATATCGATGGCAAAGCACCACCAATCAGTGCATCTTGAACTGTCCTACAGATCAGACGTGTTTTCGGTTGCTTGTGGACTGGTCTTTGACTGCCAATAGCTTCAAAGTTTGTGTTTTGTCAGTGTGTCTTTTGAAGACTACCTGAATGTTATTTCCCATCAGTCTTTCTCAAGACTACCTACTTTTGAATTTAACATTTGTTTTAACTTTTTTCGTATCACCTGAAATGGCAGGACGAAAAAAGAAACCACGCATCGCTGCGGGGAGGAAAAGAGAGGCATCTCTTCCTGACACTTCAAGTGTCTGTAGTGACAATCCTTTTGATATTTTGCCTGAGCAAGAAGCTGGTGAAATGGAAGTTATTAGTAATGAAACTTTACAAAATGTAAAGGAGAAAGTTCCACCTATTGTGGTGACTATTTCTACTGAATTCAATATTTTCAAAAAGGAACTTTCAACGTTTGTTTCTGACGTTAAAGTTACCTATCGAATTGGTCGTAGAGGCGAATGCCGCTTATTAGCCGACACTTCCAAGGGTCGTGATCGTCTTATTCAGTATTTAACTGAAAAGATGTATAAATTTTTTACATATGATACTAAGAGTGCCAAGCCGTTCAAGGTCGTATTGAAAAGTCTCAGCAACGATCAAACCGTTGATGAGATCAAACTTACTTTAACAGAATTACTTGGCATAGCCCCTACCCAAGTAATTCTAATGAAACAAAAATCACGAGGCGAAAACAGTCAGCGAACTTGAATTTCCCTTGTTAATTATTTAATTCATTTTAACCGCAGTGAGGTTATGCCTGTAAAGTTGGAAGTTTATAGGAAGTTTGGCGGAGGTGAAAAGCATATCACCCAATGCCGTAGTTAGGGGAGCTGCGTTGCTGCAAGGTTACAGAGTTCGGTTTGTCAAGCGGATGGTCGTGGGTTCGAATCTTAGTAGAATCAGGCCATTCGATGTCAAAAAGGACTTTAAGTATGAGTTTATTCTCAGGCTCCCCACCACTTACCCATCCTTTACGCTGAATTCCATAATACCTTTGCGTGACTTCCTCTTAACAAAAAATAAGTCCCTCTTATCAATAAAACGCACAAAAAATAAGTCCCTCTTATCAACGAAACGCGTGTAAAACGAGGGGAAGTACATTACACACAAGCACTGATCAAAAATAATAATAAGCATGCCACTTCTCAATAGCGGTATTGCTAAAAATAGAAGTGCGGGATACAGCAGATACCCGGGCATATCTCACAATAGATCAACGATTCTGGTCGCAGTGAGGAAGTCCATACAGGAAAAAAAAGAATGCCGTATTTGCCAACGTTATGGCCATGGTTCAAAGTTCTGTAACATGGACCAAAAATGCCTCATTTGTGGAGACTCTTCTCACAAAAAGGACACATGTCCTGTGAAAGAGAGTAAAAATTTTCGCTGTGCGAATTGTAACGGCAATCATATATCAATTTTTTACCAATGCCCTGTCCGTTTAGCAATTGTTAAGGCAAGGCAAGGTAAACAAATATCAATTTCCCAATCAAAACAAACTTCAAAACAAAATTCTCCAAGCGTACCAGAACCACCCACTTTTTCTACTCCTTTGCATGCTCGTTTAACATATACACAGGTTACAGGTAGTTCGAACATTCTACCGCCTAATGTTGGTAGTTCGAAAATGACCGCTAATATGGGTAAGCAAAACACGCTAGAAAATAATTGTACACCTATTACCACAGCTAATATTGCTACCGAAAATATTTTTTCTAATGTCAACTGCCTGGGGTCTATTACGGCAGGTAAACTTTCTTTCCTGCAACAAGCAATGTTCGATCTCATGAACGCCATGTTGCAGGCAAAATCAATGTTTGAAGCCATTCAAATAGGCACAAATTTTACTATTAAAATTGTTTCTAATTTAAAATTTAGCAATGATTTTAAATAAAACAATTAAAATATTAAATTGGAATGCTCGCTCATTGAAGGCCAATGAGAATGAGCTTTTTAATTTTTTAACAGTAAATAATGTGCATATTGCAATTATTACTGAAACATTTTTGAAACCTAACATAAAATTAAAATATGATCCCAATTACGTGGTTCATAAATATGATAGGATTCAGGGTTCCGGCGGTGGAGTTGCAATTGTTATTCATCGCCGAATCTAACATCGTGCTCTTCCCCATCTTGAGACGAAAGTTATTGAAACTTTGGGAATTGAAGTTCAAACTGAACTTGGGATTTTATTTATTGCCGCAGCATATTTACCATTTCAATGCACACGCGAGCACAAAAATTATTTTAATCGCTATTATTTAATCGGCGATTTTAACGCTAAACATCGTTCATGGAATAATTCTCAAAGTAATTCCATTGGCAAAATTTTATTCAATGATTGTTCTTCAGGATACTATTCTATTTTGTCTCCGAATAGTCCTACATGCTTTTCTTCTGTAAGAAACCCATCAACAATTGATTTGGTGCTAACAGATCAAAGTCATGTATGCGGTGATTTGATCACACATGCTGACTTTGATTCTGGCCATTTTCCAATAACTGTTTCTTTATCATATGAATCAGTTTTAAACCCTATGAGCTCTGTTTTTAATTATAACAAGGTTAATTGGGAGAGATACAAAACTCATATTGAGAGAAATTTCAATAATGAGCTTGATTTGCAAAACGAAGTGAATATTGATTCCGCTTTGGAAGCATTAAAATGTGCAATTGTGCCAGGAATTATTCTGTTCCAACGCACATAGGGGTATTTAGGTCGAAAGTTGGAATAAATTGCAAAAATCAAAATTATTATTGAACCCCCATAGTCGAATCCACTAGATTCGTAGATAGTGTTTTACTATAATTTGTTTTGATTTTGCTCCACCAAAGCTGTCAAAATACAAACTAAAAGCGAAATATATTTTCAAGACGTAATTTATTGATTTTTACTATAATTTGTTTTGATTTTGCTCCACCAAAGCTGTCAAAATACAAACTAAAAGCGAAATATATTTTCAAGACGTAATTTATTGATTTTTCCGGAGACATTTTTAAATATTAGTAATTATATTTTGCCTGTGACAGATATGGATAGTCAAATGAATGGTATGCAATAAGTTTTGAACATTTCAGATGGATGGTTTGGTGTTTTATTGACTATATACTTTGCATTGAACATTTTTGAAGTAGAAAACTTCTCTCAGGAAGTTCGGCTACATAGGGATGTGAAATGAAAATCTAAAACCGAAAAAAGTGAAAAATATGTCCAATTTCAAATGCTAATAAATCGGTTAGTATTCGATGGATTTCCTTCGTTCTTGCAGCAATAGATTGGAAAATCTTCTAAGATTCTTCCCAAAATAAGATAATTGTAATTTTATTATTCACACTATTGTACTATTGAAAATAATCAAGCCTTGTCAAAACGAAAAATTCGACCTCTGATTGGTCGTTATATGCTTGCTTCCCAAGCACGGTCGACAGGATTATATACCTTGCAATTGAAAACATGCTATTTGGCCTATATAAGAGCCTGTTACAGCCGGAGCCGCTCAAAATAGTACTAGACAGCGACAACAGCAGTCGTCCTTCCTTAGCAGCAGCACTAGCCCTGTGGTTGGTCACCACATCTCAGGAGCAGCGCGGTTTTTCTCAGCGTGTGTCGCCAGACAGCCATTATTCCCCCCGTGTTGGGGCAGCATGAAGATTGCCATCAGGAAATCCAATTTTGAAAATCAAAATATCTTTTTGAAGGCAAATAAACAAGTCATTGAAAGTTAATAATTTTTGTCAACGCAAGCAAGTAGGGGAAAGTAGGTAAAGACGGACACCCTAAGGTTTAATCTAAATAATTACTTAGGTATTGCTATTTAGATCGCAGACTACAAATTGCTGTTTTTTGACATGGTTGGGAAAGACGGACACTTGGGGTGGGTAAGATGGACACTACGAAGGTAAATGTGGACACTCACAAAAAAGATGTAGTACGTTAAGTATTCTTTTGATTTATGTGTTAAGTGATGGCCATTCATTACGTTATTAGAGTCTACGTTATTAGAGTCCATCTATACATCACGTGAACAGTTTGAGAGGATGGGTTTCGATGAAGGCGAAAATTCTCCGCCTATATGGCCTGTTCTAACTGCTAAGTGATTAATATCTGCTGGTTTCTCTCGCGGGTGTACTTTGTGAACATCTGTAGTACACAACAGATGCTACATGTGAAAATTCTTGGAAAATCCGTGTGTCCATCTTTCCCTACCTTAGTGTGTCCGTCTTGCCCGACCTGGTTGTAAATTTTTCAAACGATCGTAGCTCTTCATCGGAACATCGAAATTCTGCTGGATTTTCACTAGAAAACCGAGGAAAGACTAATTAATCACTTTACTATTGCGAAGAAATGAGGACACGTAAGTTTCACGAGTTTTTCACTATTTTCCGTGGAATAAAAATCACATCAAATTGCGCGTTCACGAAAATATTCTTTGTTTTACTTACAAATTTGGCAGTTTGCTTGCTGAAAACCGATAATGCAACTCAAAAGCATTAACACACTATAAAGAAGGTATTCGCATCACTCAAATATCATGATACATTCTAGCTTGTGAAATATTAAAAGTGTCCATCATACCCGCAGTGTCCGTCTCTACCTACTTTCCCCTATTCTGTGTTGCATCCTAGCAATTGAAATTTGTCGCACCCGTCTAATTTACTGAATGTGAAATAGCTTCCACAGTGCATGTTGTCCGTGTATCTTAATTTCCCCAATGTTAGGGCAGCTCAAAGGTTGTAATTAGTAACCGATTTTGAACCGCAAAATGCTTTTTTCAAGGCAAATAAAAAAATAATTGAAGGTTAATAATTTTCTGGCATCAACACAAGCAGACATTCTGTGCGGGATGCAATCAAATTCTGTTGTAGTTGTCCAATTTTTACTTTATTTAGTAATCCCCCCACTGTAGGGGCAGCGCAAAGGCTGCAATCAGCATGACCAACTTTAAATAACAAACGGTTAACGTTTATTCACTAAAAATTCATCCAATTCAAAACAGGTTTTTGTCTGAGTACAATAATTCGCACTAAAAGACATTAAAAATTTTACCGCATTATTAGACGCGTTTCTCTAGTCATGCCTCGTGAACGTGAAGGTTCCCTATCACAGACATAGATTTCGTGCTCCAGCACGTTACAACACGTGGAAATTGTCTTTTTACTAGTCCTGCCCATAATTCAAAAATTGGCTAATATGCCATTTTTACCAAAATCGAGAAAACAGTTTCTCGTGATGGTACACACCCTAAACAAGGTCCCTACGGAAGCCGATTGTCAAAAAATGCATTTGGGAAGGCAGCAAACGTGAAACAATTTTGGCTAATATCCAGAATAATTGAGAATTTGGCTAATATCCAATATCCAATTTGAACCTGTGGCATGTTCACGAACCAGTGTATTATTACTGAACTGTGTTTCTTCTAACTTTCGAAAGTGTGTTGTAGCTTGGTGGTTACTGGCGACAGGTGAGCAATCGTAAGGCCATTGCATCAAATTTGACTTTTTCACGAAGAATATTTGATGCTACAAGAATTTATTTGTTGTACTGCGAAACCCAATGATCAAAACGTGTGACTGTTTCCTTCTGTCATGAACCTTTACATTTAAAAAAATGATATTTAGCTCTTTGATTAGGAGTATTATTAATAAAGATAAGGTTCAGATTTCATTTTGGATTTGATGAGAAAAAATAGGAAAGTGGATTGTGAGATTACCATGAATAATAATATTTTCGTTATATTATTATATTGCCGCACGTAACAATTGTCTCGTCGTCCTTTTCATCCTCACTTGTGCTTCCGTGTTGTTTTATTGAATTTAAAACCATTTGCATCACCAACGAGTACGATATAATTCACATCGTATGGATATTAGCCGAATTGCACACCGTTTTGTCAACTGACCTTTCGTTTTTAATTGAAAAAAAAAAACGGCTACTGTGTTAAAAACACGGGCGGATGGAATTTTTCTACAGATTTCTCTGTTTCAACTCATATATGAAGGGTGACATACTCAATAAAAAGGTTGTCATGAGCAGTCAAAATATGTTGTACCGATAAAAAACTTTCAAAGGCGTTTTTCTCGATTTGATGCCTACGGCATATTAGCCAATTTTTGAATTATGGGCAGTAGTGCAACATTTCTTGGAAGTGTTTTATTATTCTCGGGTAAGAGACTACGAGTGCATTTATTGCATTTATTGAGAAATCCATCGGAAGTGTATTCAGTGCTATGTCTAAATATATGAACGCCAAATACAAGCGTGATGCTCGGAAACGCGCGAAGGACCAGCATGGGGGAAGTGCATCGAAGAAACCAAGTAACAGTACGGAGGTCAATTTAAAAGCAGCCAGAGGTAACACGTGTCCAACCTCTGGTTGGGACGCTGGAGAAGGGCCTTCTACTAGAGGTAGGAGAAATCGAACCATTTTTAGGACAACCAAACAAATGAATTGAAGATTTAATATTTTCTTGTTCTGAGCTTTAACCAAAAGTTAATTATCTTGATTTGAATTCGCATGTACATATACTCTGACTGTTGAAACTTGTTTGCGCCGCAAAGAGTTTGTACTTTTCCTGTTCAGTGAGCTCGTATTTATATGTGCAAACTGAAATTGAGTAGTACTTCAACTTCGTTTGCACAGAATTTTCCATACTGCCAATGAGCGGTCAACATTTATTTACTAGGAAAAATGACTGACACGCAAGCAGCCGGGTTATCTTTCTTGTAAAAGTATTCTACTTCAACCTTGCGGTCGTGGCTTTGCACACAACCTTCCTGTGATTTTTAAAATTTGCCTTCCGCATTAAGCTTCAAAATTATTTTTTTCAATGTTCTGGACATTTGTACGCACAAACAATCTCATTTTTAGGAAGGTATGAGTTTCTTAAAACACGTCCAGGAAAAAAAAGTTGCGCATGTTTGCGCATTTATGAAATATCATGATTTTATTCCTGTCAATATATGGGTAATTCCATGCGAACTAACTAAAAAACAGTTCAAACCCCCTCTTTCCTTTTTCTTGCAATTTGTAGACGTAAAACGTCCGAAAAATACGGATAGGTGATTTTCGAATAAAATAGCAAAGAAATGCAGTTAAAATATAACTTTTGACCGAAAGTGTTTTTTTTTTTTTTCTTCACATAACATTTATTTGACACGGCACAAATACAATTTAATGTTTAACGGCGCCAATTATATCTGATGACTTAAAAACTAAAGCAAATTTTTTATCCTCGCTGCCGACTACGAGCTGAAATTAAGTCTAACTTAAAACTAGCATGGGATTTCCAATCAGTGTTTTGTTGTTCAATGGTCGTCTGATAATCGTCGAATGGCATGTATGGATTCGTTCTGCTGAGCCACGATGTCGTGAGTTGGGACAGAGGCTCGTAGTCCTTGGGTCCTGGTTCTATTGTGCGGGGTCTGGTTGCTGGTTTTGTGCTTAAGGTTCAAACGTGTTCTTGTCGTTTTGTTGGGTGTAGACGGAGGGGAACGGGACTAGACTGGGGCATGGATGGATTTCAGGAAAACGTATATAAGGGACATGTAGGATAGGTCACGGCTCGCCAAGACATCACGAACAGGAACAGCCGGCTGTCTACCTTCGGCCTGCAGGGAAGCTATCAATTTAGACCTGGCGTCACGGTGTACAGGGCATGACCAAACCACATGCTCTATGTCGTGATAACCTTCACCACAGGCACAGATACCACTTTCCCCGAGCCCAACACGACGGAGGAGCGCGTCAAATCTATAGTGATTGGACATAAGCCGGGACATCACGCAAATGAAATCCCGACCTACATCCAACCCCTTGAACCACGGGTTCGTCGATACTTTGGGGATTATGGAATGTAACCACCTTCCCAATTCCCCTCTGGTCCAAGCATTTTGCCAACTGATGATCGTATTCTGACGTACAAGTGCGAAAAATTCATTAAAGGCAATTGGTCTTTCATAAATATCACCGTTTGTTGCGCCCACCTTAGCCAAAGAGTCCGCTTTCTCATTACCCGGTATCGAGCAGTGAGAAGGGACCCACGCTAAGGTAATCTGAGTAGATTTTTCGGATAAAGCACTCAGATGTTCCCGTATTTTCCCCAGGAAATACGGAGAGTGCTTAACATCTTTCATCGATCGGAGAGCCTCAATGGAACTGAGACTGTCCGTAAAGATGAAATAATGGTCCGTGGGCATTTTTTCGATAATCCCTAGGGTGTACTGAATTGCAGCTAATTCTGCGACGTAAACAGAAGCAGGATTATCGAGCTTATGGGAGACGGTTAAATTGTTATTGAAGATACCGAAGCCAGTGGACCCATCAAGAAGTGATCCGTCAGTGTAGTACATATTGTCGCAGTTGATGTTTCGATATTTATTGGAAAAAATTTTAGGGATCTGCTGCACGCGTAAATGATCCGGGATTCCACGAGTTTCTTCTATCATGGATGTATCGAAAAACACAGTAGAATCAGAAGTATTTGATAAGTCGACACGATTTGGAATATTCGAAGAAGGGTTAATATTTTGGGACATGTGATTGAAATACAATGTCATAAAACGGGTTTGAGAATTAAGTTCGATTAACCTTTCAAAATTTTCAATCACGGGACGGTTCAAGACCTCACATTTGATTAGAATACGAGAAGACAGGCTCCAGAAGCGGTTTTTCAATGGTAGTACTCCAGCTAAAACCTCCAAACTCATCGTATGGGTCGACTGCATGCAACCTAAGGCGATACGCAAACAACGATATTGTATTCGCTCCAGTTTGATCAAATGTGTGTTTGCTGCGGAGCGGAAGCAGAAACACCCGTATTCAATAACAGACAATATCGTTGTTTGGTAAAGCCTTATAAGGTCTCCTGGATGGGCTCCCCACCATTGTCCGGTTATTGTACGAAGAAAATTCACTCTTTGTTGAAATTTTTTCATCAGATACCTCACGTGACAACCCCAGGTGCCTTTAGAGTCGAACCAGACACCAAGATATTTGTGTACCAAAACCTGAGAAATCGTTTTACCCATTAATTGTGTTTGAAGCTGAGCAGGTTCATGCTTCCTAGAAAAAACTACTATCTCAGTCTTCTCCGGAGAGAATTCGATACCTAGCTGTAAAGCCCAAGCAGACAAATTGTCCAAGGTATCTTGCAATGGTCCTTGCAAATCGGCAGCTTTGGCTCCTGTAACAGAGATTACACTGTCGTCTGCAAGTTGTCTTATCGTGCATGAATTTGCCAGACATTCGTCGATGTCATTTACATAAAAGTTGTAAAGAAGGGGGCTTAAACATGAGCCCTGGGGAAGACCCATGTAGCTAATGCGAAAAGTTGCCAAATCGCCATGCGTAAAATGCATGTGCTTTTCGGACAACAAGTTGTGCAAAAAATTGTTCAAAATTGGAGAAAATCCTTGTCGGTGAAGTTTACCCGAAAGAATGTCAATAGAAACGGAATCAAAAGCCCCCTTAATGTCCAAGAACGCAGACGCCATTTGTTCTTTACGAGCATACGCCAGCTGAATATCTGTTGAAAGCAACGCAAGACAATCATTCGTCCCTTTGGCACGGCGGAAGCCAAATTGAGTTTCTGATAGTAGACCATTTGATTCGACCCAGTGGTCTAAACGACGGAGTATCATTTTTTCCATCAATTTCCGGATACAGGATAGCATTGCAATCGGCCTATAAGAGTTGTGATTAGAAGCTGGTTTCCCTGGTTTTTGGATGGCGATCACCTTCACTTGCCTCCAATCCTGCGGTACAATGTTTTGCTCCAGGAACTTATTGAACAAGTTCAACAAGCGCCTCTTGGCATTGCCGGGTAGATTCTTCAACAAGTTGAATTTGATTCTATCTAATCCAGGCGCGTTATTGTTACAGGACAGGAGGGCAACTGAAAGTTCTGCCATCGTAAAAGGTGATTCTATCACGTCGTGGCCCGGAGACGCATCGCGAACAATATTTTGCTCAGGAACAGAGTCCGGACATACTTTCCTGGCAAAATCAAATATCCACCTACTTGAAGACTCCTCGCTTTCGTTGACCGTTACGCGATTCCGCATTCTTCGGGCTGTGTTCCAAAGAGTGCTCATCGATGTCTCCCTCGACGTCTCGTTCACGAACCGACGCCAATATCCACGTTTCTTTGCTTTAGCCAAGCTTTTAAGCTTGGTATCAAGCTCCGAATACCGTAAATAGTCGCCAGGTATACCTCCCGTCTGGTAGGCCTTAAACGCGTCGGATCTTTGCGTGTAGACATCGGAGCACTCTTGGTCCCACCACGGAGTGGGAGGTCGTTCTTTGATCGTTACGCCGGGATATTTCTTCGTTTGGGCTTGCAACGCGGCGTCGAGAATCAAGCCCGCGAGGAGGTTGTATTCTTCAAGTGGTGAATGATGTTGAATCGACTCGACCGCTTTTGAAATCATTTCCTCGTATAACTTCCAATCGACATTTCGTGTGAGGTCATACGGAATGTCAATTGGTCGCATGCGAGTTGACCCGTTAGTAATTGAAATAAGAATAGGCAGATGGTCGCTACCGTGAGGATCGAGGATTACCTTCCATGTGCAATCCAACCGTAGCGACGTCGAACATAAGGATAGATCCAAAGCGCTTGGGCGCGCTGGAGGTTTCGGGATACGTGTCATTTCACCGTTGTTTAAAATAGTCATGTCGAAGTCATCGCAAAGGTTATAGATTAAAGAGGAGCGGTTATCATTGTATGGGGAACCCCAAGCCACGCCATGAGAGTTTAAGTCTCCCAAAATCAAACGTGGCGAGGGAAGAAGTTCTATTAAATCAAAGAGCAGCCGTTGCCCAACCTGTGCTCTGGGGGGAATATATATTGAGGCAATACAAAGCTCTTTACCTTGTATTGTCATTTGACATGCGACAACTTCGATGCCTGGAATCGAGGGGAGGTTAATACGATAGAAAGAATAGCACTTTTTAATCCCTAAAAGTACTCCTCCATATGGGGTGTCTCGATCAAGGCGAATAATATTAAAATCATGGAAGTTGAGATCAATATTTGAAGTAAGCCAAGTTTCACAAAGGGAAAATGCATCGCATTTGTTTTTATTTATCAAAACTTTAAACGAATCAATTTTTGGTAAAATACTTCTACAATTCCACTGTAAGACAGAGATAGAATCCTTCATATACGCAGTTGAATTAGGCATCGAAGGATACAATCGCTGCAAGGAGAGGCCATTGGGCAGTCAACTGCTTCAAAAATGATCTAACTGTTGGGAGGAATGCTGTAAGAAAAATTTTAATTGGATCGGGTACATTGAAAGTTTCAAAAATCCAGTCCACAATGTCAGAAAATTTCACTAATCCAGAGTTTGTTTCATCAACTGGGAGTGTAAAAGGAGCAACTGGGGTTTTAGATGTTCCTGGCAGTGCTGGGAACTCCTTCTGGGACTTTAAATTTGCCAGCCCAGGAGGAGTTTGCTTCGGTTTTTCCGCAGCACTGTTTGGTTTGTTTGTAACCTTCATTTCACTTTGAGAAATCTTAGGACCTTTTCTGGGAAGTTTAGGAGAGGAAACACTTTTCCTCTTTCTAGACTCCCCAGGATTGGCGTAAGATGCTCCCGCTGGTGAATCGTCAGAATCGGTTTCCTCAGAGGGCAACAGATCGAAGGGGTTCGAAGTAACGGGAGAAGTGGTAACGGTCTTCTTCAGCATGTCAGCGTAGGAACGCTTTGAACGCTCTTTGAGAGACCGTTTTATTTTATCCCTGCGCTGCATGTACACCGCACATGTCGAGAGCTCATGCAGATTTTCTCCGCAGTGAATACACTTTTCAGCGTTAACACTGCAAGAATCTTCCGCATGAGACTCCCCACACTTGCCACAACGTGCCTTATTGCAGCAGTAGGCGGCTGTATGGCCTAACTGCTTGCAATTCAGGCAGTTCATGACGCGGGGCACGTAGAGCCTCACAGGGAGACGAACCCGGTGGATCGAGACGTGGCTTGGTAGTGCAGACCCGGCGAACGTAACTCGAAACGAGTCTGACGGAGTGTATACTGTTTTGCCACCGATGATCGATGCTGACCGCAATTGCTTGCAGTCGAGCACCTTTACTTCGGGACACGTTTTGTTCTTAAAGCACCCTTTGGCACTTTGCAGTATACACTCGACGAACAGACTCGAATCGGTTATGACACCGTCGATCTCCACGTCTCGTGCGGGTATGTAAACGCGATACTCGCGTGTGAAGAGCTCAGAGCAAGCTATATCGTTGGCCTCTTTCAGGTTACCGACCACGACACGGAGCTTGTTAGGCCGGACCTTGGAAATTTCGGTCACGCCCTTGTACTCCTTCGTCAGGTCTTTAGAAATCTGCAAGAGGTTCAACTTTTTCGATTTCGGTCCTGCCTTTGGCCAAAAATAACCAGTATAGCTGCCCTGGGCTCCGTCTGGGTAAAGCCTGGGGCGAGGGGGGACTGAAGAATGAACAGGGGAGGGGGTAACAGAAGGGTCAGGGTCAGAGGGGTTCGGGGATGGTGGCGCGGGAGGCGAGGGATCTACATCCATCTTAAGTCTAGCGCACTAGCGCTGACAAGAACACGTACCTTTTTATTTCTCCCTTCCAGTAAGGTTGGTTGTCCGATCGTTCGAAGTAGCAGCCGTTACAGCCAGCAGCACCAATACAGCAGCACCAAACAGCCACCAGCAGCGAGCCAGGTGTGAGATCACTCCACACAGCGATACGACTCGCTGACACTGATGGCTTCTTCTTTTTCCTCGTTTGTGTCTCGTCCACTGCTGTAGCACAATCCAGCCAGCAGCCAAATCGGCTTACGCACCAGCTGGCAGTCACGATGCGAAACAGTTGCACAAAGGAACGACCTTGAACCCGGATTTATTTCACTCGACCAGGCAAACAATGCCAACACTTGTTCACACGTCTTTTGTTTTATACTCTATCGGACCGATCACCAAACACGTCCAGTACTGATGCGTGTTCGGCACAGAATGACCGAAAGTGTTGTTAGGTGTATTATTTTTTTTTTTTTTTTTTACTAAATTTGAGTTTTCCGGTTATTGCAGCCAATTCTATTTTAAACTTGATAGTTTCATCGTGTTCCTCATAAAATTTCAAAAATCAATCTCATGATATAACCAATAATATTACAGTTTTAAATGTCTCATTTTCCACCAAACAATTAGATTTATTTGAAAATGTCTGTGAACTTTTTACCTTAAATTCTCTACTACACTTGCTTCATTTAAATTGCTGTTTTCAAAACTAAAGCAGAGAAAAAGTTTTCATCAAAAAACGAACTGCAGAGCGATTTTATTTATTTGATCTGATTAAACCTTTTAATTTGATTAAAAAACAATAATGTTCATCACGTTTTATAGTGTGAAAAACATCCAAAATACGCTTAAAACAACACTATCTTTAAACATTTTTACTTCCAAAATGTTATTTTTTTATATATACTTGGATATGCAAAGATAGTATCTAGATTGTATTTTTCCCTACTCAAGTAAAAACAATAAAAGTGGAATACATTCAGAGTTAGAGTCACTCTAAAGAAAAGTATTCAAGAAATTCAAAAGTGGATTAACCTTTAGTGGGTTAACGTTAGGTCATATGCCTAGAAAAGTTTTTTTCACCAAATGTGGCCCTAAATCACTCGCCGCAATATTCCCAACAAGGAACCTACCACGTTTATTAGAAAAGTTATGTATCACTGATAGGTAGATATTATTTAGAGTTTGATTATTTTATTCGCATTAAAGGCATATTGAAGACAAAACTGACAAACTGCTATAAATAAAAATTTTAGCGTATTTACGCATGAAAATAATTTTTTCCAACTTTTCACCTAAAATGCCCCGTTGCATAGGCTCAAGTGAAATTTGATTCACCAATAATTGACGAAAATCTTCAACTTCTAATTCGTTTGAAAACTGTCTGCAGACGTCAATATCAACGTTCTCGCGACCCTGTTTTTAATACTACAAGGTATACAGCCCTAGGGTTGTATGAAATGGTGACGTGGGACTAAACACTGTAAATAGGGGATTTTTTGTTACAAAATATACAGAGTCTGCTGACAGAATCAATGTGTTTGCTCAGCGACTGTACGTATTTTTATTTTCAGCCTCCCCTGGAAATCAATTTTTGAAATATATTCAACAACACTCGAAAAAATATTGTTTATTTTCGGCGATATTATGCCTTTAGTATTTTTTTTTTTGTGCGAACAACATGTATTTGACAAGGCAAAAGCATATCGTACTTGTTGACGAAGCACTAAGAATTTTTCGTAATGCGTCAAAGTCAGAATTAACTCTATATTTTCAAAAACCAAATCCAATAATACTTACGATATCATAATGAATGGTTTTGTCTTATTAAACTCTGATTAAATCAAATCTATAATATGGATCTTACTTTCAAAATAATATGGAAGCCCTTACAAAAGTTCATTAATTGGGTTTAAAAAAATTATTAACAAGTTCCAGCAAAAAATCGTAGCAATCAACAATTCAATTTTGTTTTTTTTTTGCTTGACAATTATTTTTTAGTTGCCTACAACTACATTCGCTGTATTACGAAGACAGCTAATATACGTTTATTGTGGCAAAGCTTAGAAAAATAATATACCATCTAACAATTTTGAAATGTAAAAAGAGATTATGAATGGATCTTAGTAAATACACCAAAAATTCACAGGCATTCGCAGGCTCTTACTCTTCTATGAATGTGTATATTTGGGAATTTACTCTTTCGATACTATCCGGTCACGATTATTCAGTGAATATCCAAGATAAAATTAAAGAAATATTCGTTGCGAAAATTTACAATTCTTGTTGTTGGTAATCATATTTATGAGATAAACTTTCAATCACCATCAGCAGCAGCATTGCAGTTTTTCCTCGATTGCACACGTATAGAAATGTACGAACAAAAGTGTACCACTGCAATACGAATAGTACCGCTGCAGTACGAATAGAAGTGTACCGCTGAAATGTACGAATAGAAGAGTACCGCTGCAATCATAAACGACGAGAGACCTGCGGCTCTTTATGCAACTGGTACTGTTGCTTTTACCGGAATATTTTCTTTCAAGACATCAGTTTTTAATAGGTTCTGAAAGCAGGTTTAGAAATTGTTCAAGAATGGGGATAGTTTCAAACCTTTCGGAAAACTTTTACCTTCGAGACATCATATTAGTCTAAGCTCATGGAAGCAAAAATAAATTGACCTATTGGGACGGGGAGACTCTGTCAATTTTTATTTCGATATTGATACAGAGAATGGAACGGATGGTGTCCATTCACGTCGTCTGTGCTAGGAATGCTCGCATGAAATTGGTTCATTGTTCGCGTAAATTTGTCATTGAAACTTTTTATCAATTCTACTGCTTAACAATCAAATTAGAGTGATAACTATCATATTATAAAATTGTTACAAATTTTATCTATCCAACAACATATTGGTTATTATTATCGATCATGTGGTTATGCTGTTATTGTTTTCTTGTATCCAATGAACAAAAAGCTCAAATACTTGCTCAGCAGTTTGAGAGTGTTCATAACTCAAATTTGAATTTTGTGAGTCCAATTGAAAATGAAGTCACACGTCAATTTGATTTAATTTCTTCCCAGAATTTTTTACCTGCAGAAATAATTAAAACTAACTCGAATGAGATTAAATCAATTATTAAAAATTTCAAAAATATGAATGCACCTGGTGACGATGGAATCTTTGATATACTAATCATACATCTCCCTGAGAGCACAATGGAATTTTTAGTGAAAATTTTCAATTGCTGCTTCAAAATTACTATTTTCCCAAATTATGGAAAAATGCAAAAATTACTCCAATTTTAAAACCGGATAAGAATCCAGCTGAAGTTTCAAGTTATCGACCAATCAGTTTCTTTTCTTCAATAAGTGAACTGTTTGAGAGAATTATTCTTAACAAAATGATGTCACACATCAACGAAAATTCAATTTTTGCAGATGAACAGTTTGGATTTCGCCATAGGCATTCCACCACTCAGCAATTGCTCAGAGTTACTAATATGATACGAGCTAACAAATCTGAAGGTTATTCCACTGGAGCTGCTCTTTTAGACATTGAAAAAGCATTCGACAGTGTTTGGCATAAAGGTTTGCTTGCGGAATTGCAAACTTTTAATTTTTCAATTTTCCTAATCAAAATTTTAAAAAATTATCTTACTGATCGAACCCTGCAGGTTGTCTATCAGAATTCAAAATCTGATAGATTTCCTGTCAGAGCAGGTGTACCTCAAGATTCAGTCTTGGGTCCAGTCCTGTACAACATATTCACTTCAGATCTTCCTGATTTGCCTCCAGTATGCACAAAGTACTTACTTAGCATTTCCGTAAAAGGAAAAAGTCTTCGTGTCATATGCAGTGGATTGCAGAAAAGTTTAGATATTTTTTCTTGCTACTTGCAAAAGTGGAAAATCTCTCCCAATGCTTCTAAAACTCAAATGATAATTTTTCCGCATAAGTCTAGGGCTTCTTTCCTCAAGCCAAACAATAATCACGTTGTTAAGATAAATGGGGATAAAAGTTGGTCTGACAAGGTTAAGTACTTGGGACTAATTTACGATAAACAACTTATTTTCAAAGAGCACATTGAGAGTATACAAGCCAAGTGCATCAAATATACGATATGTTTATATCCTCTCATTACTGGAATACTGAACTTTGTTTAAAGAACAAACTTTTGATTTACAAACAAATATTTAGACCAGTAATGCTTTATGCTGTACCGATCTGCTCAAGTTACTGTTCAACAAGGAAGAAAACGCTCCAAAGGATTCAGAATAAAATTCTGAAAATAATTTTGAAGCGTCCTCCTTGGTTTGGTACACTCGAATTACCTAGACTTACTGGTGTTGAACCATTAGAAGCTATGTCAAATAAAATTATTAACAATTTTCGACAAAAATCGTTGCAATCCTCGATTGCTACGATAAGCTCTCTTTATAGCCAATAAGTTAGCAATTAAGTTAGTTGTAAGTTTACCTGCCTTTTTCTGACAAGTAGGTTTAAATCCCTCCGAACGATAAGTCCTAATTGCGAACGATTTGCAAACAAATCCTAACAATTAAAATTACAAATTTTTAACAGTGTTGAGAAGTCACCATTTGTGATTGGACACACATACTCATTATTTACTAATATTCATCATAAATACTTAAGCTACTAACAAATCTCCCCCTTTAAAAAAAAGTGGAAGAGGTTGTTTATGAGAAACGACCGCAAGGTTAACGTAGAATTACGACAGCCTGTCTTATGTCAATAATTTTTTGCAATAGCTTTGGAAATACACTCGATTAGGGTTAATCATTTTAATGGTGTGAAGCGATATATTTTTCCGTATATGTTTCGTATATTATTTTTGCTTTGATGGAATGGAATGGGATAACTGGGAAAATAGGTGTGACTAAATTATTTCCAGTTATACCATTCTACAACGTTAAAAAAAAAATACATCTCATTCATTCTGGCTCAGAGCGATCATTTGATAGGCTCCACCTTTATTTTTAGTTTTAAAGTTTTTGAAGTTGAATACTTCTCTCAGGAAGTTCGGCTACATAGGGATGTGAAATGAAAATCTAAAACCGAAAAAAGTGAAAAATATGTCCAATTTCAAATGCTAATAAATCGGTTAGTATTTGATGGATTTCCTTCGTTCTTGCAGCAATAGATTGGAAAATCTTCTAAGATTCTTCTCAAAAGAGGATAGTTGTAATTTTATTATTCACACTATTGTACTATTGAAAATAGTTAAGCCTTGTCAAAACGAAAAATTCGACCTCTCGATTGGTTGTTATATGATTGCTTCCCAAGCACGGTCGACACAATCATATACCTTGCAATGTTAAACATGCTATTTGGCCTATAAATGAGCCAGTTTCAGCCGAAGCCGCTCATAATAGTTCTAGACAGCGACAACAGCAGTCGTCCTCCCTTAGCAGCAGCACTAGCAATGCAGTGGATACCAGCGATAGCGGATAGCGGCCACAGCTGTGGCGTAGCAATGGCTGGCGCACTATTTGCAGCGGATCCCAGCAAAGATAGCAGCTCTGCCAGTTGATGTAGGGACAGCGGATACCAATGGCAGCGTATAGCGGCCACAACGGTGGCATGGCTATGGATAGCGCACTAGTTACAGCGGATCTCATCATCGATAGCGACTGAT
This sequence comes from Wyeomyia smithii, assembly GCF_029784165.1. NCBI lineage: Eukaryota > Metazoa > Arthropoda > Insecta > Diptera > Culicidae > Wyeomyia > Wyeomyia smithii. The sequence goes on along the minus strand of NC_073696.1, from coordinate 164,399,360 downwards.
GCGGTGAGGCACTTTAGTGAAATGCAGTCTCTGTGCGATAGTGGGCACTAGTAAATACATTCAATGAAAGGTTGACTCATTTTGACAACACGTGGGCCGTCTAGTCTTGAGTGTTATATCAGCATTTCATTGTTTACTTTATCACAACGAATACTTTGTTCGCACTGTCAGTGATAACGCAAAAATGTAACCGGCATCTTTTCCGATACTAAATTGAACAACAAATTGCCTTTTTCAGGATGAAATAAAAACCTGATGATTAAAGCGTTAATGTTTTCTCTTGAGTTAATTTACATTTTCAAATTTGTAAAAGTTATGAATTTCACTTTATTCCCGTGTCTCAGAACGTACTGAATTATCTTGTCCTTCAGTCATGAACACGACATCCGAGAAAATTTCATCTCTAAATTTAAAAATTTTCAAGCCCCAACCATGATAAGCAACTTACTATATTATTGAAAATGGTCAATCCTTGTTGAAGCGCAAAATTCGATTGATCTGATTAGTCAACGTTTATTTACTAGAAAAAATGACTGACACGCAAGCAGCCGGGTTATATTTCTTGTAGAAGTATTCTACTTAATTCTTGCGGCGTGGCTTTGCACACAACCCTCCTGTTTTTCTTCAGTTTCGTAGCACGGATGTACAAAAGTGATTTCTTGTGGACATTCTGTCGAGCCGGACCGATAGCACTCTCATGAAGGCAATAAAATGACATCGTCAGTTGAGTTCAATACTGGCACGACTCAAAATTCATAGTTTCGAGAAAAACGCATCTGAAAATTTGCTTCAAAAATTTCTTTTTTCATTTACGTGAAAAATTCCATTTTTAAGACTTCCCATTTTTATTGAACTTGTTTGGGTCATGGGTCATGTGCATGTAATAAGCATGTTATAAGGATTGTAACCTCATTTTTCTGGCTTGTAAGGGATATTTTAGATTTGGGCAATAAAGGCACATCTACTTATATTTCTGGAATTATTGTGAATTTTGAAACGGGTGTTTGTGAGATGAAACTTTATAGTATTTGGCATCGTTTGCCATCAAAAAAACGTGATACGGTGAACATGGTAGCTTGTGTACCACTAGTGTCTAATTCAAAAAGCTTTTTTTTTGTGTGAAATAAAGTGCTATAGGTGATCTAGTGCTAGTGATCCGACGGCCAAATTGGATATCTTAACGGATAAGTAGGAGTGTCTTTGCATGCTTTTGATTTATTCTGTTTTTTATTGATTTAATTTGTGCCAGCGCCGACCACCGCGTCTATATCACATAGACGCTACGGCTGCTGATTGAAATTTCATTGTTGTTTTTTTCATTGTTCGCTGCCTATAGCCTCTGCCGTTGCTGCTGGACGATACCAGCGTATTTGTCTGCAGCGGCGTCTGCTTGTTTGTATCGGGATAATGGATTGTGCGAAATGTGGCAATACCATTCGCATTAGCGATGATCCTGTTATTTGCGTTGGTAAATGCAAGTCTCAATTCCATAGAGTTTGCACACCACTGACAAAAATAGCAGCGAAAGTCGTAAATGATAATGATAATATTGTGTTTAAATGTGTATCATGTCTATCAGCCCAAGATGACGGCGGAAACATTGATGCTTTGAGTGGTGAGCTGACCAAGATTATGGGTGTATTGTCATCTATGTCTCAGTCGCTTACCGATAACCAAAGCAAAATTGAATCAAAGATAAACACGGCAATTTCAAGTGGTATCGAGATGATTTTGAAATCGGTCAGTGACTCTCTGCGTGAGAGTATGGTATGCATTGAAACCAGTGTTGCCAGTAAGCTGAATGATTTCAAAAAATATCTTGAAATTAAGGTCGGGAAAATAATGCAGCCTCAATGAACAGAAAGAGAGCACGTAATGAGAGAACGGTTCACTCTGAATCAGACTCAAATCCCAGTAAGAAAATGTTTTTAGCACGCGATTGTTATATGATTGCTTCCCAAGCACGGTCGACACAATCATATACCTTGCAATGTTAAACATGCTATTTGGCCTATAAATGAGCCAGTTTCAGCCGAAGCCGCTCATAATAGTTCTAGACAGCGACAACAGCAGTCGTCCTCCCTTAGCAGCAGCACTAGCAATGCAGTGGATACCAGCGATAGCGGATAGCGGCCACAGCTGTGGCGTAGCAATGGCTGGCGCACTATTTGCAGCGGATCCCAGCAAAGATAGCAGCTCTGCCAGTTGATGTAGGGACAGCGGATACCAATGGCAGCGTATAGCGGCCACAACGGTGGCATGGCTATGGATAGCGCACTAGTTACAGCGGATCTCATCATCGATAGCGGCTGATGCGGTGAGGCACTTTAGTGAAATGCAGTCTCTGTGCGATAGTGGGCACTAGTAAATACATTCAATGAAAGGTTGACTCATTTTGACAACACGTGGGCCGTCTAGTCTTGAGTGTTATATCAGCATTTCATTGTTTACTTTATCACAACGAATACTTTGTTCGCACTGTCAGTGATAACGCAAAAATGTAACCGGCATCTTTTCCGATACTAAATTGAACAACAAATTGCCTTTTTCAGGATGAAATAAAAACCTGATGATTAAAGCGTTAATGTTTTCTCTTGAGTTAATTTACATTTTCAAATTTGTAAAAGTTATGAATTTCACTTTATTCCCGTGTCTCAGAACGTACTGAATTATCTTGTCCTTCAGTCATGAACACGACATCCGAGAAAATTTCATCTCTAAATTTAAAAATTTTCAAGCCCCAACCATGATAAGCAACTTACTATATTATTGAAAATGGTCAATCCTTGTTGAAGCGCAAAATTCGATTGATCTGATTAGTCAACGTTTATTTACTAGAAAAAATGACTGACACGCAAGCAGCCGGGTTATATTTCTTGTAGAAGTATTCTACTTAATTCTTGCGGCGTGGCTTTGCACACAACCCTCCTGTTTTTCTTCAGTTTCGTAGCACGGATGTACAAAAGTGATTTCTTGTGGACATTCTGTCGAGCCGGACCGATAGCACTCTCATGAAGGCAATAAAATGACATCGTCAGTTGAGTTCAATACTGGCACGACTCAAAATTCATAGTTTCGAGAAAAACGCATCTGAAAATTTGCTTCAAAAATTTCTTTTTTCATTTACGTGAAAAATTCCATTTTTAAGACTTCCCATTTTTATTGAACTTGTTTGGGTCATGGGTCATGTGCATGTAATAAGCATGTTATAAGGATTGTAACCTCATTTTTCTGGCTTGTAAGGGATATTTTAGATTTGGGCAATAAAGGCACATCTACTTATATTTCTGGAATTATTGTGAATTTTGAAACGGGTGTTTGTGAGATGAAACTTTATAGTATTTGGCATCGTTTGCCATCAAAAAAACGTGATACGGTGAACATGGTAGCTTGTGTACCACTAGTGTCTAATTCAAAAAGCTTTTTTTTTGTGTGAAATAAAGTGCTATAGGTGATCTAGTGCTAGTGATCCGACGGCCAAATTGGATATCTTAACGGATAAGTAGGAGTGTCTTTGCATGCTTTTGATTTATTCTGTTTTTTATTGATTTAATTTGTGCCAGCGCCGACCACCGCGTCTATATCACATAGACGCTACGGCTGCTGATTGAAATTTCATTGTTGTTTTTTTCATTGTTCGCTGCCTATAGCCTCTGCCGTTGCTGCTGGACGATACCAGCGTATTTGTCTGCAGCGGCGTCTGCTTGTTTGTATCGGGATAATGGATTGTGCGAAATGTGGCAATACCATTCGCATTAGCGATGATCCTGTTATTTGCGTTGGTAAATGCAAGTCTCAATTCCATAGAGTTTGCACACCACTGACAAAAATAGCAGCGAAAGTCGTAAATGATAATGATAATATTGTGTTTAAATGTGTATCATGTCTATCAGCCCAAGATGACGGCGGAAACATTGATGCTTTGAGTGGTGAGCTGACCAAGATTATGGGTGTATTGTCATCTATGTCTCAGTCGCTTACCGATAACCAAAGCAAAATTGAATCAAAGATAAACACGGCAATTTCAAGTGGTATCGAGATGATTTTGAAATCGGTCAGTGACTCTCTGCGTGAGAGTATGGTATGCATTGAAACCAGTGTTGCCAGTAAGCTGAATGATTTCAAAAAATATCTTGAAATTAAGGTCGGGAAAATAATGCAGCCTCAATGAACAGAAAGAGAGCACGTAATGAGAGAACGGTTCACTCTGAATCAGACTCAAATCCCAGTAAGAAAATGTTTTTAGCACGCGATTGTTATATGATTGCTTCCCAAGCACGGTCGACACAATCATATACCTTGCAATGTTAAACATGCTATTTGGCCTATAAATGAGCCAGTTTCAGCCGAAGCCGCTCATAATAGTTCTAGACAGCGACAACAGCAGTCGTCCTCCCTTAGCAGCAGCACTAGCAATGCAGTGGATACCAGCGATAGCGGATAGCGGCCACAGCTGTGGCGTAGCAATGGCTGGCGCACTATTTGCAGCGGATCCCAGCAAAGATAGCAGCTCTGCCAGTTGATGTAGGGACAGCGGATACCAATGGCAGCGTATAGCGGCCACAACGGTGGCATGGCTATGGATAGCGCACTAGTTACAGCGGATCTCATCATCGATAGCGGCTGATGCGGTGAGGCACTTTAGTGAAATGCAGTCTCTGTGCGATAGTGGGCACTAGTAAATACATTCAATGAAAGGTTGACTCATTTTGACAACACGTGGGCCGTCTAGTCTTGAGTGTTATATCAGCATTTCATTGTTTACTTTATCACAACGAATACTTTGTTCGCACTGTCAGTGATAACGCAAAAATGTAACCGGCATCTTTTCCGATACTAAATTGAACAACAAATTGCCTTTTTCAGGATGAAATAAAAACCTGATGATTAAAGCGTTAATGTTTTCTCTTGAGTTAATTTACATTTTCAAATTTGTAAAAGTTATGAATTTCACTTTATTCCCGTGTCTCAGAACGTACTGAATTATCTTGTCCTTCAGTCATGAACACGACATCCGAGAAAATTTCATCTCTAAATTTAAAAATTTTCAAGCCCCAACCATGATAAGCAACTTACTATATTATTGAAAATGGTCAATCCTTGTTGAAGCGCAAAATTCGATTGATCTGATTAGTCAACGTTTATTTACTAGAAAAAATGACTGACACGCAAGCAGCCGGGTTATATTTCTTGTAGAAGTATTCTACTTAATTCTTGCGGCGTGGCTTTGCACACAACCCTCCTGTTTTTCTTCAGTTTCGTAGCACGGATGTACAAAAGTGATTTCTTGTGGACATTCTGTCGAGCCGGACCGATAGCACTCTCATGAAGGCAATAAAATGACATCGTCAGTTGAGTTCAATACTGGCACGACTCAAAATTCATAGTTTCGAGAAAAACGCATCTGAAAATTTGCTTCAAAAATTTCTTTTTTCATTTACGTGAAAAATTCCATTTTTAAGACTTCCCATTTTTATTGAACTTGTTTGGGTCATGGGTCATGTGCATGTAATAAGCATGTTATAAGGATTGTAACCTCATTTTTCTGGCTTGTAAGGGATATTTTAGATTTGGGCAATAAAGGCACATCTACTTATATTTCTGGAATTATTGTGAATTTTGAAACGGGTCTTTGTGAGATGAAACTTTATAGTATTTGGCATCGTTTGCCATCAAAAAAACGTGATACGGTGAACATGGTAGCTTGTGTACCACTAGTGTCTAATTCAAAAAGCTTTTTTTTTGTGTGAAATAAAGTGCTATAGGTGATCTAGTGCTAGTGATCCGACGGCCAAATTGGATATCTTAACGGATAAGTAGGAGTGTCTTTGCATGCTTTTGATTTATTCTGTTTTTTATTGATTTAATTTGTGCCAGCGCCGACCACCGCGTCTATATCACATAGACGCTACGGCTGCTGATTGAAATTTCATTGTTGTTTTTTTCATTGTTCGCTGCCTATAGCCTCTGCCGTTGCTGCTGGACGATACCAGCGTATTTGTCTGCAGCGGCGTCTGCTTGTTTGTATCGGGATAATGGATTGTGCGAAATGTGGCAATACCATTCGCATTAGCGATGATCCTGTTATTTGCGTTGGTAAATGCAAGTCTCAATTCCATAGAGTTTGCACACCACTGACAAAAATAGCAGCGAAAGTCGTAAATGATAATGATAATATTGTGTTTAAATGTGTATCATGTCTATCAGCCCAAGATGACGGCGGAAACATTGATGCTTTGAGTGGTGAGCTGACCAAGATTATGGGTGTATTGTCATCTATGTCTCAGTCGCTTACCGATAACCAAAGCAAAATTGAATCAAAGATAAACACGGCAATTTCAAGTGGTATCGAGATGATTTTGAAATCGGTCAGTGACTCTCTGCGTGAGAGTATGGTATGCATTGAAACCAGTGTTGCCAGTAAGCTGAATGATTTCAAAAAATATCTTGAAATTAAGGTCGGGAAAATAATGCAGCCTCAATGAACAGAAAGAGAGCACGTAATGAGAGAACGGTTCACTCTGAATCAGACTCAAATCCCAGTAAGAAAATGTTTTTAGCACGCGATTAACTGATTGTGGACGATTCGAGACGCGATGACGGGGTTTTTTGTTGCAATAAACAAATCTACGCGAACGTGTTAGCGGGGTCAACTGGGGCCGTTTTTAAAAAAATTCAAAGAAAAGAGAACCGTAAGGCTCGGCCGGTCATTGTGATCAAACCAGTCGAGTCTTCTCAATCCAGTGAAAACACTAGATTATTCTTGAAAGAAAAATTGGATCCAAAAATACACAAAATTAGCAATTTTAGGAACGGAATGGCTCGATTATTGCTGAGTGTGCAACAGGGGATAATGTTGAGGTTGTGAAAAAAGATATAGAGAGCAATCTAGGTGAAAAGTATAGTGCTGTTATTCCCACAATTCCGAAACCAAAGTTGAAAATTGTGGGAATGAGTGATCGGTATTCCTCTGAAGACTTCATTGACCTGTTGAAAAGTCAAAATGACATCAACGTCAATGAAGTTAAAGTTATTGCGGAGTACGAAAATACTCGCTTCAAATATAATAAATATAATGTAATTGTTGAAGTTGACAAGGATACTTATAACGCCTTGATGAGTGCTGGAAAAGTAAGCATTGGGTGGGATAAGTGTCCTGTTCAAGAGGCCATTTATGTTTTGCGTTGTTTTAAATGTGGAGAATTTGGCCATAAAAGCACGGAGTGTGTTAATCCCGAAACATGTTCCAAATGTAGCGGGCAACACAAGACATCTGATTGCTCTTCAACTGAATTTAACTGCGTGAATTGTTTAAAGTCAAATAAAGAATTGAAAATGAATTTGGACGGTAAACATCCAGCTTCTAGTTCACAGTGTCCGGTTTATCGGAGACTGTTCGAAAAAAGAAAAAGCAACATGTTTTTTAGTAAATAGCAGGTAAAAGAATCGCAATGTGAGAGAAAGTTAGAAATATTATATCTGAATATTGCTGGTTTATCTACAAATTATGTTGCTTTGCGGCATCTTGTGGAAACAAAACGTCCAATGTTAGTATTTATAACCGAAACTCATATAGTAGATGCTGATGCATTTGATCAGTATAGTTTTCCGGGATACAAAGTTGCTTTTTGCCTTTCACATTCCAGACATACTGGTGGGGTTGCTATTTACGCCAAGGATTCAGTAACATTCAACATTCTATCAAACGAATCTGTTGAAAACAATTGGTTCCTTGGAATTTCAGTTGAAGGAGGCATGACGATTGGAAACTTCGGACTTTTATATCACTCCCCTAGTTCAAGTAACCAGCGTTTTTTAGAAATATTAGATAACTGGGGGGATAACTTCGTTGATTTAAACAAATTAAATGTCATTGCTGGTGATTTCAATATTGATTGGTTAAATGATCCAAATTCGAATCAATTGAAGCAGTTAGCTAACTTTTACAATTTAACACAAACGGTTTCAGAATTTACGAGAATTTCCAGACATTCGCGTACATTAATTGATCACGTGTTTGCCAATTTTGACAACGTTCATTCTGTTACAGAGGCCGATTGTAAAATTTCAGACCATGAGACAATTTGTATTTTGATAAAGAATGATCGAAACCGTGATGAAAAGGTAAAAATTAAGTGCTGGAATAGATATTCAAAGCAGGCATTGTCTCAGCTTGTTTCGAGAAGCTTGGATTTTCTCCCAATAACTGGTGATTTGAATAATAAAGCAGCTGTTCTCACTAATACGCTGAAAGAGTGTACCAGTAGTCTAGTTTTTGAAAAATACATTAAATCGGATAAAACGAACAGCTGGTACTCTTTGGATCTTTTACGTTTAAAACGTAAAAGAGATAAAAAGTACAAACAATTTTGCCGAAGTAACGATAACAATGATTGGAATAGGTACACTGTCGCGCGTAATTTATATTCACGCGCCTTGAAAAAGGCCCGTTGTGAATATATACAGAGGAAGATCGATCAACATCAAAATAACAGCAAAGAGTTATGGAAAATATTGAAAACATTAATGAAAAATAAAGATCGTTTTCCGCAATCCATAACATTTGACGGTTTGAGAGAACAATCAGCGCGAGTAATAGCAGAGAAATTCAACAATTGTTTCGTTGATAGTGTTCAATCGATCAATCAAAGCATTGATTTGGTCAATGAACCGGACGAGATAATACAGCCGATCAATAATAACTGTAGCTTTGATGGTTTTCATCCTATTACTTTTGCAGAGTTGAAAGATATTTGTTTTTCTTTGGAAAGATCGGCTGGTATCGACAATGTCAACGCAAAAGTAATACAAGATTGCTTTTATGTTATTGGACACGACCTGCTGGACCTTGTTAATGAATCATTACAAACGGGGCATGTGCCTGAAGTTTGGAAGGAATCTCTTGTGGTTCCTATCCCCAAGATTACTGGGACGAATAAAGCCGAAGAGTTTCGTCCCATTAACATGTTGCACACATTAGAGAAAATATTAGAACTTGTTGTAAAAGGCCAGCTGATGAATTATTTAAATAGTAATAACTTGCTAATCCCAGAGCAATCAGGTTATCGAGAGGGTCACTCTTGTGAGTCTGCTTTGAATCTGGTGTTAGCAAAATGGAAAAAAAAATCGAGGCTAAAGAAACTATTTTTGCGGTGTTTTTGGATCTTAAACGCGCATTTGAAACAATTTCTAGGCCCTTATTGTTACAAACATTGGAGCGCTTTGGTATCGTAGGGACAGCATACAAATGGTTTGAAAGCTATTTGTGTGCTAGAACTCAGAAGACTCGTTTTAACGATTTTGATTCGGATTCCATTGCTAATACACTTGGTGTACCGCAAGGAAGTGTTCTAGGGCCCATTTTATTCATTATTTACATTAATGACATGAAGCGAGTTTTACGGTTCTGTGATATTAATTTATTCGCTGATGACACTGTTCTGTTCATTGCAGCGAAGCATCCGCTTGATGTTGTAGCACTTCTAAACCAAGATTTACATTATCTAGCGAATTGGTTAAAATTTAAGCAACTAAAGTTAAACATTTGTAAGACAAAGTACTTGATAATTTCTTCAGCCAACTCCAGACTAGACGTAAATATTGAAATTGATGGTGAGACGATTGATCGCGTAAATGAAATAAAGTATCTTGGAGTAATTATTGTTGACAGATTAACTTTTAAGTCTCACATTGATAATGTCATCAAAAAAATGGACAGAAAATACGGTGTCTTGTGCCGGTTAAAGGATGAATTGACTATTAGAAGTAAAATTCAGTTGTACAAGTCAATTATTTCACCACATATAGATTTCTGCTCATCCATTTTATTCCTGGCAAACAATACGCAAATATTGAGATTGCAACGTTTACAAAATAGAATTATGCGATTAATATTAAAATGTAATAGATACACTTCCTCGAGTTTTATGCTGGACGCATTGCGATGGCTTTCTGTGAAGCAAAGAGTATATTTTTTGACAATGGTGTTTCTATATAAAATTTTTAATAATATGTTGCCTCGATATTTGTGTGACCGGATTGATAGAGGAAGAGATTTGCATAGGTACAACACTAGAAACGCGGAAGATGCCAGAACACCAAATTTTCTTTTTGGAAGATCACAGAACTCTCTGTTGTACAAAGGAATAAACTTTTTCAATTTGATGCCCAGGCAAGTAAAACGTGCAGCAACAATGGCAGAGTTTAAACGGCTTTGTATTTCACACATAAAGTCTGTTTTGTAGACAGCATAGATTTTTCGTAAATTTATAAAGAAGATTGTAAAATTGGAATATTTTTTTTTTTAATTTATTTGGTACATTAAGTTATCATGTTCATTGATGATGATGGATTTTTTGTTTGAATATAGTTATACAATATTAAATAGTAGAGGAAAAAAAAAAAGAGTCGGCTACACATGTTTGAGTCACGCGCGCGGAGACTGACATAGACAATCTTGATATGAGTACATCAGGTTTAAACCCCTGAAATGGAAACAAAAAGCATATCGGGTTGACAAATTGCTTTTTGGCTTGTAATATTTTCTAAATTATTTTACTTTCTTTTTAACAATTCATCTGTTTTCACAATTTAAAATAGGGTTTGTAGCGAAAACTGAAAAGGCTTGAGTTTGCCTGTGACCTGTAGAGCTCGTTATCGAGAACTATAGTATCATTGGATCTCTCTCGTAGTTCTAGATCGTTATCTAGAACCAATTCTGATTAGTGCACGCTCTTAAACATCAGGTTCAATTCCTAATCAAGTCCAGATAATTTTCGGGTTGGAAACGTTCTGGATGAGCCTTGGTTTGTAAATCCGTCAATTTTTTTTTTTATTATTGGTATTCATTTGAAGGGTTACTATGTCTGAAATCAATAACCAGTACGTCATTTGTTTGCCAACTGGTTACATTGCATGTTTTTAAAAATGTCTCATATAGATAAATCGTCCAGCTCAAACCGATGTAGGGGTATGAGGTGGGACCATCATCATCATCATCATCATCAATAACTCAAAACTGCAAAATTTTGAGTTGTGCCAGTATTGAATTCAACTGACGACATGTATTGTGTCGTGTTGCGCGACTTGGATGGAAAAAAATGTTTCCTTCCTCGTGTCGCATGGAAGCAGATTGTTGCGTATTTGATACTGCCGACGGTAGACATTAGTATGAAGGGGGAAATTCTGCTGTGATGTCAAGCAATAACCGTCTTCTTCAAGACGTTACATCCTTGTTAATGAAGTGTTATGAATTTTCTAAAACGGACTCAGCACCGTGAGCAGAGCTTGCTGAACTTTTCTGCTTGGAATCGGATTTGTTTCGCGTATACCGCTTGTGATGCACAGCATCAATGAATCGTAACATACATCACACTGCTGCGCAATTGCAGCAGCATCAAACTGCAATCAAAGTTGCAGTTTAGTAATAACCATTCATGATGCTCTTCCAAATACATTTAGTAGCCTTGAAAAAGGCTGGTTGCTGCAGTTGCAAATTTCATTCAATTATCGCATAAATGCTTCATGGTCCAGATAGCGCGCGATATCCGCTCTGACATAGATTTTTCGCACGTTGTGGAATGGGATAACTGGAAAAATAGGTGTGACTAAAGTCGCATGGAAGCAGATTGTTGCGTGGTTGATACTGCCGACGGTAGACATGAGTATGAAGGTGGAAATTCTGCTGTGATGTCGAAGTATAACCGTTTTGTTTTAAGACGCAATAGCGTAAGTGCTGCATTTCTGTTATCTGCTGCCATCCAGCACTAGAACAAGTATATATTATAACCGGCCACCAACACATTCCTGAGGCAATGTTGAATTTTTCTTGTCTTTCGAATTCTGAAATTTGCGGTTTTCCGTCTGTTACACATGATGAAAAATCTTAACTACTTCAATCACATAATGGTGAAGCACAAACAGGTGCTATTATATTTGACAACAGTAACAAACTGGCAAGTTTGTTCAATTATCATCATTTTGGATAATCATTCGCCGATGATTCTAGTTCTCCCGTTTTCTTTAGTAGAATTGCCTGCCATTTCCAATGATTCTGCAGCTACCGAAAACTCCATAACAGCCGCCAGATAGTCAGGTGCTTAAGTATCAACGCGCCCAGCGCGATCAGCCAGAAATTGAAACCCGGCTTTTCTTTCTTCTTCACGATCAGCAACCAACGTCCGTGTGGTATGAATTATACATAAAACACAAAGCGCGCATTCTTAGTCAACTAGGTATATTCTGTCGACCTTGTTAGGGAAAGAAGCATTGTGCGACCAATCAGAGGTCGACATTTGCATTTCGACAAGGCTTGACAATTTTCAATAGTACAATCGTTCGAACAATCAGATTACAACTTTCTGCATTTGGACGGGTGCTTGGTTGATTTTCCAATCGATTACTGCAAAAATAACGAAAATCGGTTGGAAACTGACACCCTAAGCTTGAAAAGGTTGAAAATGGACAATTTTTGTGACGCTCTCGATGTTTTGGTTTTTGTTATTGGATCCCTGTAATGAAATTGGTCCCCTGTATATGTTGCCGTAAGACGTAACTCTACGTCAAAAAAGCACCACCAATGTTCAACGAATTCTCGCAAAAACTGGCACAAGGTGCTAGTTTAGAAGACGTAAGACGTAATTCTACGTCAAAAAATCACCACCAATGTTCGACGAATTCTCACAAAAACTAACACAAGGTGCTAGTTTAGAATGTCACTTCAATTGTTTTGCACCAGAAACCATTCAAAGTTCCGGAAGTATATCCGGATTTGAATGTGGTGTGTGTGTGTGTGTGTGTGTGTGTGTGTGTGTGTGTGTGTGTGTGTGTGTGTGTGTGTGTGTGTGTGTGTGTGTGGAACCTATCTCTCTCCCACTGTCTGGCAGTGATAATGTGAAACAAAGACAGCTGCAGTATAATTTCATTTCTGCAATTTTCTTTGTTTCGGGATCAAGAAGGTGTTAGCTCTACCGATTTTCCAAAGATCCATGACAGAATGACTGAGTACTTGCAGCGCGTTCCGAAATCCTTTTCCCGTCGGCAAGCGCCGCCCGAAAACAATAGTAGAGTCATTGGGATTCTGCTATTGTGTTCAGACTTTCGATTTATTTGATGTTACTTCCGTATCAAAGAAATCGACTCGTATATAATAATATTATGCAATGATGTTTGTATGGCGGTATATGAAAAATTTATCTAGTATATCCGGATTTGAAGGACCAAAAATATGTCCAACGATAGCTGGCAAAACTAGGCAGGAAAAATGGATGGTTTGGCTCGATGCGTAACAGAGATTAAAATAAGTCTGTTTTCTACAAAGATAACTTTTATTCTGATCCTCTGCACGTATAGGGCTGCTAGTTTTTCAGTGAATGAAAAATCCTGAAGGGAAAAAAAAAGATTAAATCTTGTGTTTTGTAGTTAGTTTAATCTTTGATATATTTTTTGTGTTGCGATGGGCCCATTTTTTCAAAGTTCACTCTTTTGTAAACATTTCCGAAAGCACGTGAATGGATAAACCAAAAATTTGACTAAGAGTGCTACTTGTATGAAGTGCTATAAACTATTAGCAAGTCGTAGCTGAAGCGGGGTGGTATTCTTTACCTGAATGCACTCTTCCTTTCTTTATCTGATATTCAGCACTCACTCGGCTACTTTTTATTTGTTCTAAAACCTCTACTCTCTTGCTTCTCACACGAACGCTGCGGTACTTCTGACCGTTTGGCGGTTTTTCAATTTTCGGTTCCCCTTCTCTTACCACCCACCATTTTCTTCCCTTTTCCTACTTCTAATTACACCCACCCCCATCAGGGTTTATGTCACCGATTGAGTATAACAGTTCCGCGTTTAGCTTGGTTCATTTTTGAATAACAATTTTTTTGTGTTGTGTATCCTACTAATCTATCAACAATAAATATATTTGTTTTCAGATTCTAAAACCAATTTAGCAAACTTTAACAATAATCAATGAAAGTTCCCTGTCGAGGGACACTACTCCAATCACTCAGAACCTTTAAAGCAGTTTGCATCTGTTTTGCAGGGGATTTTCTTCAGCACTCAAATAGCGCCTGAATAGCTGCAACTTTTTTCGTTTGATATATTTCGAAGTTTTTTCTTTGTTGAACGAAATTTTATGTATTTGTAAGACAGCTAGTCAATCAGAGCTTTCGTTCTCATCATTGAAATTGTCGGTATTGATCAAAATTCAGGAGATTGAGGCCCCTTTATTTGAACTGATTAAAAAGGGGACACATTAAGCCGTTCCCTACCCTACACAGTTTTTTTTAATGAATTTACGTCATACTGTAAACCATGATTGTACATAAAAAAATACTGGCACCTTATCGGTATCGACAAATTCACAGAGAGCGTATATATATATATATATATATATATATATATATATATATATATATATATATATATATATATATATATATATATATATATATATATATATATATATATATATATATATATAT
>NC_073696.1:164320936-164384380 GCF_029784165.1 Wyeomyia smithii | reverse complement strand
CACAATAACAATGGAAACAATGCTCCTCGGAATAACAACAACCTCAACAATAATAATAATCCCCAGAGACGAAATGCAAATGTGGCGGAGGAACCACAAGAGCAACAACCCCGAGCAGAAGCAAATGTAAGAGAGTTTTTTCGTGAGTAATTTTAGCGGCGAGAGAGCTCTAAGATTGAATTTCAAAATAGATAACACTAATTTTCTTTTAGTAGTGGACAGTGGAGCTTCATGCTGTCTACTCGATAAGCGTCATTTAACGAAAAATTTAAATTCATATCTTGACACATCACGGATAATTGAAGTAAGTGGTGTAAATGGAGTAACCACTACACTAGGTACAATAGATACTTTTACAGAATATAATGGCTACATGTACCCGATTACGTTTCACATTATGGATGAGCTACCATCCAATGTCATAGGTTTAATTGGAACCAACTTTTTGAAAAAGTTTGGAGCAAAGATAAATTTTGAAAATTCTAAAATGACATTAAGAATCCCCCGATTTGAGGAAAATTTCATAATTCCTCCAGGAACTGAAGTGATTGCTTTTGTTGAAACTTGTTTCTCAGAACAAATGGTTATTCTAAATCAGGAGATACAACCACAAGTATACATTGCAGGAGCAATTGTAAAACCTGAAAAAGGAAAAATTCCTGTTAGGATACTGAACATAAAAAATAAAGCTGTGAAGGTTGATAATTTAAAACCTCAAGCAAAACCTTTAAAAAATTATGATATACTTGAGATTGACGGTGCATCAAAATATAATGTTGCTAGAACGAAAGAACTTTTATCAGAATTAAAACTGACTGAAATCCATGACAAGGACAGACCAGTGATAGAAAGATTGTGCATAAAATATAACGACATTTTTTGTTTGAAAGATGACAAATTAACAGTGACGAAAATTTATCAACCCTCGCTTACTGTTAAGCCAGATACACATCCTGTATATACCAGACCATATAAATTACCACAAGCTCACAAGGAAGAAGTCCAGAGACAAGTAGACAAAATGTTGAGCGAAAATATCATTGAGAACGCTATTTCTGAGTGGAATAGTCCTTTATTACTGGTTCCCAAGGAATCAGCTCAGGATGAAAGAAAATGGAGGTTGATCATAGACTACCGCAAATTGAATAACGCATTGCAAGATGATAAGTTTCCACTTCCTAACATAGAAGAAGTGATTGAGTCGCTAGCAGGAGCGAAATATTTTTCTCATTTGGATCTTTCACAAGGATATTACCAATGTGAACTGAAGCCAGAAGATAGACCAATTACCGCTTTTGGTACCAGCGGAGGACAATATCAAATGACACGTCTTCCTATGGGATTAAAAGTGAGTCCTTCAACATTTTCAAGATTAATGACCGTAACTATGTCAGGCCTTAATATGGAGAGATGTCTTGTTTATTTAGATGATATTATTGTTTTTGGAAAGACTCTGGAAGAGCACAATAGAAACCTTTCAGATGTTTTCGAACGTTTACGTAAAACAAATTTAAAACTCAATCCGCAAAAATGCAATTTTCTTAAAACCGAATTGTTGTATTTAAGACATTTGGTATCTGTAGAAGGAGTAAAACCCGATCCTTCAAAAATTGAAATAATAAAACAATGGAGTAGTCCACGAAGCGCAGATGAGGTAAAAAGGTTCGTTGCTTTTGCGAACTATTACCGTAAGCACATTAAGGATTTTGCGAAACTTTGTAGTCCTTTAAATAAATTAACTCGAAAAAATGAAGATTTTAAATGGACGGAGGAGTGTGAACGATTCTTTCAATACTTGAAGGAGTGTTTCATGAATCCACCAGTCCTCGATTACCCAAATTTTTCGGAGAGTAATATTTTTACCTTGCACACAGATGCATCGGGAAAGGCTTTAGGAGCAGTATTAAGTAATCAAAACACTAGACCCATCGCATTTGCGAGTAGGGCTTTGAATAAAGCTGAACTGAATTACAGCACTATCGAGAAGGAGTTATTAGGCGTCGTATGGGCAATACGCCATTTCAGACCATATTTATATGGCAGGAAATTTGAAATTTTTACAGACCATCGCCCATTAGTTTATTTATTTACACTAAATGATCCTTCAAGCCGATTAACCAAGTTCCGTTTGGCTCTAGAGGAATATAAGTTTGACGTTATATACAAAAAGGGCTCGGAAAAAGTAGTAGCGGACGCGTTATCACGTATTTCGATCGAAGATCTTAAGGCTCTAACACCAGCAGGTACAGCTTTTATTTGTACCAGAAGTCAAACCGCGAAACAGAAAATACAGCCTGATACATCGGTTAAGATTGATACACCGAATAATTATATTGAAATTAAAATTGGATCCATGAAGAAAAATGAAGCGCTAGAAGCTCAATTAGAGCAGGGTATTATTTGTATCGACCCTAATACGACATTGACTCACCTACGGGGAGTAATGAACCGATTAGTGGATCTTATCAAAGAAACCAAAATAAAAGGCCTAATCGTTAAAAATACGATTGAAAATAAAAAATTAAAGGACAAAATAGAAGTCCTCGATATAAAAGGCATGCCGCGTATAATTATATTAGGCAGAAATACTCGTCAAATAGACGATAGAAATGAACAAAAAATTATTATAAACGATTTCCATGTATTGCCAACTGCAGGGCATGCAGGAATAAGAAGAACAATTAATACTATAAAACAACGATATCATTGGAAAACCTTAGATAACGATGTTGTTTCATTTATAAAGAGATGTACACATTGTCAGAGAAACAAGAGCCATTACACTAAACAACCAATGCAGCTGACAAGCACAACTAGTCAAGCTTTCGAAAAAATATTTCTGGATATGGTAGGTCCATTATTGCCGGACGCAGAAGGTAACCAGTATATACTGACTACTCAATGTGATCTGACGAAATTTGTGACCGCAACACCTATTATGGCGAGACAACAGATGCCGTGGCCAAAGCGTTTGTTGAAAATGTCATTTTGAATTATGGTGTACCAGCACAGGTTCTAACAGATAGAGGTACCGAATTTATGTCTACTGTATTTGAAAAAATATGTAAACTATTACAGGTGAAGAAGCTGAATTCCACAGCTTACCACCATCAAACAATCGGAGCGTTGGAAAATTCGCATAAAGTTCTTGGAAATTTTCTACGCATACAAACGAACAACTCTTATGGAAGTTGGTCTGCCTGGATACCGTTTTACAAATTTGCCTATAATACAACGGTACATAGTGCAACAGGTAAGACTCCGTTCGAATTGCTTTTCGGAAGACTTTGCACCCTTCCTTCAAATCTAACTGGACAATACCAAACAGACCCAATATATAACATTGACGACTATACGAGTATTTTGAAATACAAGCTACAAGTTTCTCAAAGAGAAGCTAGGGAGAATCTTCTCAAAGTAAAGGCAGATAGAGTTTCAAAATATAATCAAAACGCCAAAGACACAAATTTTACAAAAGGAACATTGGTCCTCGTGAAGACTGAAAAGGGACCTAAATTAGAAACAAAATATAACGGACCATATGAAATTTTAGAAGATATGGGATCAAATGTAAACATAGCAATTAAAAATAATAAAGATATAGACATAGTTCATAAGGACAGAATAAGAGAATTTTTAAAGTAAAAAAAAAAAAAAAAAAAGAGAGAGAGAAGAACCTACATTCTGTTTTTCAGAAAGATAAGAAGATGAAACCAGAGTAGTTTATAATGATTATTTCCATGAATATTTTGTATAAATGTTATTCTTATACATACATACATACATATTCTTATACATAAAAACATTTGATACAAAAACATTTTTATACAGATTTTAATATATGTATATGTACGTATATATATATATATATATATATATCTATATATATATATATATATATATATATATATATATATATATATATATATATATATATATATATATATATATATATATATATATATATATATATATATATATATATATATATATATATATATATATGTATATATGTGTATGTATATGTATATATATATATGTATCTCCATCATTATATATTATATTAGAGTAATAATTATAAATTCAAACTATAAATTTTTTTTTTATTATCCACCAATTTCAATTTCATTCGTTGTTTTGCTTTCGTCTCGATTAGACGCAAATTGTTTACCTCCGTTTGAGTTCGCAAAATAACAATACACGAGTTATCGTACGGGTGTTTTTTTGTCGATTAGTTCTTGTGCTGCGCGATAACAATAGCCTGTTATATATCGGCAGAAACATCTGCACACTGGTAGGGGCAGGCTACCCCGCCAGTGATTCGATACGCAGCTGATATATCAGCAAGAATAATTCTCCCGCACCGCTGTTACCCCGCTAGCAGCACGGACCATCATACGATCGAGCGAGTGGAAGTCAACTACAAGTGGCATCTACAAGGTCGCGTGTAGGACACGGCCACTGCGTCTCAACACGAAGCTGGATCGTCATTGTTTGTTCTGCGGAGACGCTCTATTAATTCTACTATCAGCCGTGAGGTCGTGACTTAGACGTTCGGTGACGTATTACCTTTAGAATTTTTACTATTATTATCAATATTATTACTATGTTATAATATTATTATTAATATTATTATTGATATTATTATTGTTATTATTAATATTATTACTATAATTATTATTATTATTATTATTATTACTATTGTTATTAGAATTAGTATAACTTTTTTTTTTTTTATTTGATCCATTGTAGATTGAAAAATTGTTTTTAAAATTTAACATCAACTACTTGAACCCCCCCCCCCCCCCCCCCCCCATATTCGAATATTAATCGTTTGTGTGCGGTAGAGCGTAACGCTCCCGCAAAATGGACGACATGCAGGTGCAACTTTTCCTGGAGGTGGAAACAAACGGGGAAGAAATTGAAATTTCTCCCATCAGCTCACCCCTACCTTCCCCTGTGCCCTCCCCTTTGCCAAGTCCTGTAACAAGAGTACCGGAAGTACGGGTAAAAGCTTACCCAGATGCCGCTGGCGGTCCCTACGTTGTTTTTTTCCGGCCCATAAAGAAGCCATTGAATATTATTCAAATTGGCAAAGACCTGGCAAAACATTTTTCGGCCGTAACCGAGATTACGAAGGTGAGGCCGAACAAACTGCGAGTTGTCGTGAGTAGCTTGAAGCAAGCAAACGAAATTGCTGGCTACGAGCTCTTCACGAGAGAGTATCGCGTGTACATCCCTGCCAAGGATGTAGAAATCGACGGTGTGGTTACCAAGGGGAATCTCACTGTCGATGACATTTTGCGTCATGGAGTTGGCTGTTTTAAAATCCCCTTGATGCAAAGTGTAAAGATACTGGATTGCAAGCAATTGCATTCAGTATCCATCGAAGAAGGGAAGAAGAAATTCCTCCCTTCGGATTCCTTCCGAGTAACATTCGCCGGATCCGCGCTGCCGAACTACGTCCGCTTGGACAGGGTTCGTCTACCTGTACGCCTGTTCGTACCGCGGGTCATGCATTGCCAAAACTGTAAGCAGTTAGGTCACACAGCCACCTACTGCTGCAACAAGGCACGCTGTAGCAAGTGCGGAGGCAATCATGCTGAGAACGCTTGCAGTGGGGATACTGAAAAGTGTCTTTATTGCGAGGGAACTCGGCATGACCTTCCGGCATGTCCCGCGTACAAACAGCGCGAGGAAAAAATTAAGCGTTCCCTTAAGGAACGATCAAAGCGCTCTTTTGCAGAAATGCTTAAGAGGGCTGAGCCACCCTCGACAGGAAACATCTTTTCCTTTTTGCCAACCGATGAGGGTACATCTGACGATCCCGTCGAAGGGTGTTCCTATGCCTTGCCAGAGGGATCTAGGAAGAGGAGAATGCTCAACTCTCCTAATCTTTCTCGTAAAGGTCGTAAAATAACCCCTAGCGGAATGACCAATAAGACAACACAGCGGTGAAGGAAAACCGAAGCAAGTACCCCCCGGTTTTAATTTCAAATCAAACCAGGAGTACCCACCGCTTCCTGGGGCACCAAATACCCCTCGTGCACCCATTTCTCGATCAGAAGACATAAAAGAAACAGGGTTCATAAAATTCTCTGATATTGTGGACTGGATATTTAAAACATTCAACATACCAGATCCCCTTCAAAACATTCTTCTTGCCCTTCTCCCAACAGTGAAAACCTTTTTGAAGCAACTCACAGCAACTTGGCCCCTCATTTCAGCTATCGTATCTTTCGATGACTAATACGTTGAAAGAGGTTAGGAATTTTGTCACTGTGTTACAGTGGAACTGCAGAAGTATCATCCCCAAATTTGATTTATTTTCACATTTGATAAACACATACAATTGTGATGCGTTCGCGCTTTGTGAAACTTTTCTCAATTCAAATGACCAACTTAATTTCCACGATTTTAACATCATTCGTCGAGATCGAGACTCACACGGTGGAGGGGTACTTTTAGGGATCAAAAAGTGCTATTCTTTTTTCAGAATCGACCTCCTCTCGATCTCGAATATTGAAGTTGTTGCCATTCAAACGAATATGAATGGAAAAGACCTTTGCCTTGTTTCGTTATATATTCCCCCATCCGCGCGGATTGAACAGAAGCAACTCCTTGATATAGCAGAATTGCTTCCCGCACCTTTTTTGATTTTGGGGGATTTTAACTCTCACTGTTCGCTATGGGGGTCGCTGTACGACGACAACCGATCTTCTTTAATTTGTAACTTGATCGACGACTTCAATATGCCACTTTTGAATACTGGGGAAGCGACACGTGTACCTAATCCTCCAGCACGTGAAAGCGTGCTTGACCTATCCCTCTGCTCGACATCACTTGCGTTAGATTGCCAGTGGAAAGTAATCAACGATCCCCACGGTAGTGATCATCTTCCAATCGTTATATCAATTGCTAATGGTTCATCTCCCCCGAACCCAATCAATATTTCCTACGACCTTACACGTAATATTGATTGGAAGTCTTATGAGACCATAATATCGCAAAGAATCGAGTCCCACGTGGAACTTCCTCCGGAGGAAGAATACGCGTTCCTTTCTGGCTTGATCATCGACGCCGCGACTCAAGCTCAGACGAAACCGATACCCGGGGTAACGATTAGACAGCGACCTCCCAACAAATGGTGGGACAAAGAGTGCTCTGAGCTGTACGCGCGAAGGTCCGCGGCGTATAAGGACTACCGGGAGTACGGCACTGTCAACCTACTACGAAAGTACGAGGCACTGGGCAGGCAGATGAAGAGCTTAGTAAAGGCGACAAAACGCGGGTACTGGCGGCGGTTCGTAAACGCGTTGTCGAGGGAAACAGCGATGAGCACTCTTTGGGATACCGCCAGGCGCATGCGGAACCGTGACGTTTCGAATGAAGGTGAGGAGTATTCAGATCGCTGGATACTCGATTTTGCCAAAAAGGTCTGTCCGGACTCTGTACCGGAACAGAAAACCTTTCGCGACGCGTTATTAGTAACTACGGAAGAGCCTCCATTTTCGATGTTGGAATTTTCAATGGCTCTCCTGTCGTGCAACAATAAGGCTCCAGGGTTAGATAGAATAAAATTCAACCTGTTGAAGAATCTACCCGACTCTGCAAAAAGACGCTTGTTGGACTTGTTCAACAAGTTTCTTGAGCTAAATATTGTTCCGCATGACTGGAGGGAGGTAAAAGTCATTGCTATTCGGAAACCCGGGAAACCTGCCTCTGATCACAATTCATATAGGCCGATTGCGATGCTCTCTTGCCTCCGGAAATTAATGGAGAAAATGATCCTCTTACGGTTAGACAAATGGGTCGAAACAAACGGTTTACTTTCAGATACTCAATTTGGCTTTCGCCGGGGCAAAGGGACGAACGATTGCCTAGCGTTGCTTTCTACTGAAATTCAACTCGCATTTGCTCGAAAAGAGCAAATGGCTTCTGCGTTCTTGGATATTAAGGGGGCTTTTGACTCTGTCTCTGTAGAAGTTTTAAGCGCGAAACTTCATTCGCAGGGACTTTCACTAAATCTGAATAACTTTTTGCTCAATTTGTCGTCAGAAAAGCATATGTATTTCTCACATGGCGATTCGACAACTTCCCGAATTAGTTACATGGGCTGCTCATGTTTAAGTCCTCTCTTATATAATTTTTACGTCAATGACATCGATGAATGTCTTGCAAATTCATGCACGCTAAGGCAACTTGCAGACGATAGCGTTGTATCCATTACTGGTAGCGGGGCTAGCGATCTGCAAGGACCATTGCAAGATACCTTAGACAATTTGTCTGAATGGGCTCTTAAGCTGGGTATCGAATTCTCTCCGGAGAAAACTGAGTTGGTCGTTTTTTCTAGGAAGCATAACCCAGCTCAGCTGCAGCTCCTACTAACGGGTAAAACGATCTCTCAGGTTTTAGTCGCTAAATATCTCGGGGTCTGGTTCGACTCTAAATGCACCTGGGCTTGTCATATTAGGTATCTGACACGAAAATGCCAACAGAGGATTAATTTTCTTCGTACGATTACCGGAACCTGGTGGGGAGCCCACCCAGGAGACCTTCTAAGGCTTTACCAAACAACGATATTGTCACTTCTTGAGTACGGCTGTTTCTGCTTTCGCTCCGCCGCGAACACGCACATTATAAAATTAGAGAGAATACAATATCGTTGTTTGCGTATTGCCTTGGGTTGCATGCAGTCGACCCATACGATGAGTCTTGAAGTGTTAGCGGGTATTCTTCCGTTGAAACATCGTTTTTGGAATCTCTCTTACCGGTTGCTAATTCGATGCACAATTATGAACCCATTAGTAATTGAAAATTTCGAGAGGTTGGTCGACCTTCAATCTCAATCCAGATTTATGACTTTATATTTTGACTATATGGCTCAAGATATTAATCCTTCTTCATACGATTCCTCCAATGTCGCACTTTTAGATACTTCTAATAATGCTATATTCTTCGACACCACCATGAAACAAGACATTTCTGGTATCCCGGATCAATTGCGACCCCAAGAGATCCCTAAGATTTTTTCGAATAAGTTTAAACATGTTAGTTATGATAAAAGGTTTTACACTGACGGATCTAATCTAGATGAGTCCACTGGCTTCGGTGTTTTCCACGAAAATTTTACCGCCTCCTACAAACTCGATGCTCCTGCTTCCGTGTACGTCGCAGAACTTGCTGCTATTCAGTACTCTCTTGGAATCATCGAAACCCTACCCACAGACCACTACTTCATCTTCACAGATAGCCTCTGTGCCATTGAGGCTCTGCGATCGATGAAGCCTGTGAAGCACACCCCGTATTTCCTGGGGAAAATACGGCGGTTTTTAAGTGCTTTAACAGATAAAAATTACCGGGTTACCTTAGCGTGGGTCCCTTCTCATTGCTCGATTCCGGGTAATGAAAAGGCTGACTCTTTTGCTAAGGTGGGCGCTATTGATGGCGATATTTATGAAAGACCAATTGCTTATGATGAATTTTATAGCATTTTGCGTCAGAGAACACTCAACAGTTGGCAATCATCATGGAACTCAGATGAACTGGGACGGTGGCTACATTCCATTTTTCCTAAGGTATCGACGAAAGCATGGTTCAAGGGGTTGGATGTCGGCCGGGACTTCATTCGCGTGATGTCCCGACTTATGTCCAATCACTACACGTTAAACACGCATCTCTTTCGTATAGGGCTTGTAGACAGTAATCACTGCGTTTGTGGCGATGGCTACCATGACATCGAGCATGTTGTTTGGTCGTGTACCGAATACTGTGGTGTTAGGTCCGAGCTTATAGATTCCCTTCGGGCCCGAGGAAAACAACCGAACGTACCCGTTAGAGACATTCTGGGAAGCGGTGATCTCCAGTACATGACACAGCTATACTGCTTTCTGAAAAACGCTGACATTAAAATTTAAAATTTTCTTTGTCTATTTGTCAGATTAAGGATACAAATATGCTATGCTGAAGGCACGGAAACGAAGAGCCCGCATCTATGCTTACACAAATATTTTGAACCCACAACAAACAAGAATACAATTGCTCTACCAGTTGAAAAACAAAGTTCCAAAATAGTTTTAAGTCAAAATTGTATCTCCCCTCCTCTCACCTTAAATCCCCACTAGCTCGTAGTCGGCCGCGAGAATAACGAAAAGGCCTCCCTCTTTTCCCTGCTAACGTAGAATTAATACGAATTGTACTTGGCTCAGTAAAACAGAAAATGTATCGTGCCGTGTCAAATAAACTAATTTAAACCTTAACCAATTTCAATTTGTATTTTTGATTTTCACTTCATATGTTTTATTCCTAATTTCAATTCAAACATTATATAGATTTAAAAATTAGAACTTAAGGCTAGTTTTTAAATTCATTAAGAAAGGGCGTGTGGTGGATACGGCCCCTTTTAAGATAAGCAAAAGAAAGTAATATAAACTTAAGTAGTGTAAACACTGTGATCAGCATAAACGCTATCACGCCACCCGCGCGAGGAACGGGCGACGGCGATTATGCTGAGCACAGCATTAAAGGTCACGTATCGATCTGCGATCGTGCGGCCTGTATAGGCTAAGAAATAGAAATAATAAAGTATTATTGAATCGACCGTACACTCGAGAGGTTCGAGTTCTCTTTTAGTAACCGAAACCCACATAAACACATATAGACAACCACTATCATTTCAAATGATTGTGTCTTAATATACTTAAAAAATTACTTTTAATCCTAGTGCGAGGAAGGTGATAGTCGAACCCGGTGGAGACACTGTTGAAAACACGTTGTAGTCCGATGAGAGCTCCGTTTGCCCCATAGTTTGTGCGACGAAAAGGAACTCGTAGAAAAGGGATGTTTCGAACAATTCGGGAATTCACGTTTATGTCGATATTACCCAGAAGTACAGCACAGTCAGTTCGCGCCATGAGGGTGTCGGCAATTACCATAGCGCGCGAAAGATCCCGTCTTACTTGCAAAGTGTCGAGACCGATAAGCTGTGCCCGATTCTCGTAACTTGGCAACTGGTGAGGATCACTCCATGGTAGATGACGAAGAGCGAAACGAACAAATCTTCGTTGAATTGCCTCGATTCTATTAACACCATTGAGGTAATGAGGGTTCCACACTGCCGAACAGTATTCTAGCGTCGAGCGGACTAATGAGCAGTATAAGCTTTTTAAACAGGACACGTCTTTAAAATTCTAGGCCATTCACATAATCAGTCCTAAATTTCGAGAAGCTTTAGCAACAGTGAAGCATATATGCTCCTTGAATGTGAGTTGACCATGGATTCAGACTCCCAAATCCTTCACGCATCCTTCTCGTTTAATTGGTACTGCACCCAAGTGATAGTTGAACATTATAGGCCGCTTTTTCCTGGTCAGCGAAATCACAGAACATTTATCAGAGTTCAAAGCCATCCTATTTATATCACACCATTTAGCAAAATTTTCAAATTCATGTTGTAAATTGAGAGCATCTTCTGAGCATCTGACTTCGGCATATATTTTCATGTCGTCAGCAAAAGACAACCTGGGCCCGTTAAGGACGCAATTGACATCATTAAAGTATAAAAGGAAAATTAACGGCCCAAGATGACTACCTTGTGGAATTCCGGAAGCTGCATGAAATTTTTTCGATCGGTTGTCTCCGATTTTAACAGCGATGCGGCGGTCCGCAAGATATGACTGAAGCCAACGTAAAATATTGCCTCCAAAACCCATTCGGTCAAGTTTTGCAATAGCGATGTCGTGGTTGATTTTATCGAAGGCTGCTGACAAATCAGTGTATACAGCGTCTGTTTGAAACCCTTTCGACATAACATCCATTGCATATAAAGTGAACGTTAAAAGATTTGTCGTCGTTTAGCGCTTCGGCATAAATCCATGTTGCGTGTCAGAGATGAGAGGCTTACAGTAGCTGAAAATCGGTTCCATCACGACCAACTCAAATAGTTTCGAGACTGCACACAGAGCGGAGATGCCCCGGTAATTGTCGATGTTCCTCTTGTCCCCTTTCTTGTGAACCGGAAACATGAACGCGAACTTCCATAAAGATGGAAAGTTACCAGTCGAGAGTGAAAGGCGGAATTAATGACGAAGCGGGATTAATACGCCAGTAGCACATCGCTTAAGTAGAACGGCGGGTATGCCGTCAGGGCCGGCCAAGGAAGAAGGCTTCAGTTTAGATAGTGCCGACTGGATCATCGAAACGTCGATGTTGAAATCATTCAAAGACTGTCCATACAGCGATACGTTGCTTGCGGCAGAAGATACTTCACTCAACGATAGTGATTCATTGCAGAAAACGCTGGAGAATTTTTGAGCAAATAGGTCACATATGTTCTGGAAGTCCGATTCCGTACGTTCATCGTAAAACATCGTTGAAGGTAGTCCCCGCTCTTTACGCTGCTCGTTGACATATTTCCAAAAACCCTTTGGATCCGATTTCAGTTTACTCTGTACGCTGCGTAGATGGTTGGAATGACATTCTCGGCTCATCCGTTTGTAGGTGTAGTTAACCTTTAAGTACTCGTCGCGCAGCGATAATCCTCCAAACTTAGAGTATCTTCTCAAAGCTGCTCGCTTTAAGCGTTTTAGGCGCTGCAATTCACTAGTCTGCCAAGGTAGACGTTTAGATTTAGGTACAACTCGCTTGGGTACGTGGCGATCGATAACATAGCTCATGATGTTCGAAAATACTTGAACTGCTGTGTCGATATTGTCGTTGTCGAGTTCCTCATTCCAATTGATATTCAACAGAATGTTGAGGATACTATCATAGTCCGCTTTATTAAAATCATAGCAGACAGTATCAACCGTGCAGCAAAAATCCGAAAGAGTAGTCCTGGTCGTAAGATGTAGTGCGGGATGGTGCGTCACGGTTTTTACTAGGGGAGATGCAGCAATGTTTATCCCCGGTGCGCAGTCAACATTGCTGACGAAACATATCCAAAATTCTGCCATTCTCGTTATTTATGTGATTGATCTGCCGTAACAGTCAAGCAAGTTATTGATCCCGTCGTGAAAAGACGACACCATTGGATCAGCAAATAGAAAACCATCCGGACTAGAGCGCCACTTCACACCGGAAAAATTAAAATCTCCAAACACAACTACCTCGTCATTGGGAAGAGCTTGCTCACAGATCGTATTTATCGAATTACAATGGGTGTTGATAAGCGTCGCGTCACGTGTTCTGTCAGGTGGGATGTAGATGGAGCATAGAAAAAGCGAGTAACCAGAAAGTTTCAGTCGACTCCAAACTTGTTCAATACTCGCCCAAGACTTATTCTCGATTAATACTGCCTTGAGTCGATGATTAACAGCAATAAGCACTCCTCCTCAAATAGATTTTGTGCTGTTGAGGGGGCAACGATCTGTCCGAAAAACATCATAGTTGTCGCCGAAAATTTGACTCGATAGTGTACGGTCGTTCAGCCATGTTTCGGTGAAAACAATTACATCATAGCTTTCGTCCGAGCAAGCAAGAAAATATTCTTCGATGGAAGTGTTCATGCCGCCCACGTTTTGGTAATAAATGTTAAGGTCAGAGGATCGAAATTCGCTAGAAGGAAGCTTTTTATCAGCGCTAGCAGACTGAGTTAAGCAGCGATACTTGCCTGCGGGCACGGTTTGGAAACCCTCTTCCAGCACCCCGTAATCAGGACCGGAACGACTCTGATGGCAGGAAACATGTTGAAGGTCGTGACCCTGTTGACGAAACTGGACTGACGCGGGGGTGGAAGGGGCTTCCATAAGGCCATACATGGTGCGTTCCGGCGGTGATGAGATAGGAAGAAAAGTGGAAGGTTCGGCGTATAAGCATTCACAAGCGACAGGCGTAGCGTCAGGTATGCTGAAACGTGTGATGAGCCGTTGGTTGTGATCAGGTACATTATATGGATGGTACTTAACTTGAGCGAGAATCCGATGACTCTCGCTATCCAGTAACCGAGCATTAGATGTAGTTTCAATAATATTGCCGAAATCTATCCGGCCGAGCCTGTTCAAAATTAAATTCACGAACCATAACACCGACGGGCCAGGTAGATGCAGTTAAAGCCAGGTCCTTCAGCCCATTAGGCACCTCCACACGAAACGAAACAAAATTTAGTTTCGAAACATCAGCATCCTTCTTTACCAACAGGAAAGCTTTCGGTTTATCGTTCAATCCCAGACATTCTTGAGCCATTGTGACGATTTCATCAACGGTGTGGCTGGGATCGAGCCGGCTCTAATAGATCCAGAACTGTTGCCTCTCGTCGGGGACTGTTTTGATTTCACGTTGAATGCATCTGGTACCGCAGACAGCCGCCGCAGGAGTGCGCGCTTTAAAACTGCCTTCACGACGACGTTTTGGTGTAGGCTGTTCCACAGACAGCATTTGCGAAAATAGTGGTCTCTGAACAGATGTTAATGGACCGCACGGAAAGTGTTTTTCAATCCGATCTGAGAGATCAGAAACAACAGCTGCGCACAAATTGCTGTTGTCCACAGCGGGGACGGCCGGGGCGGGGGGGTACAGCCACTCGTTGAAGCGGCTCGCACAATCGTCGCACAACCAAAACAGATTATTGGCAAAGGCCGCTATCACATCTAAAGCTGTTCTTGTAGGCCAGGGATACAAGTACGGTGAAATACTGATCCGCACGCACCACGACAGGCAACTTTTTCAATCCCGTTGACTGGTGATGAACATTTATTGCAAGCAGCAGCCATGGCTCAGACCAGCCTATTGTGCACTTCTAACGAGAATTTCACACAACACAATTCAACTCGAGAATGCCGTATACGAAATTACTTCAGGTCAATCCAATGCGATTACTCCAGAACAAACACACTAAGCCGACGGCCAGTCAAAAATACTTTAAAAATAGTCAAAATTTTACTACTTTACAAACATTTAACGGAGAGGTAAAAAAAACCTAGACCGTAACCGTGTTGCCAGTAATTTCTCCTACTCTACATGCCACGTATTGTTTGTACTTTCGATGATCGGCGCGCAGCCAGGACAAAACGGTGGTTGAGTCACTCCAGAGAAAACGCTGTTGAATCTTGACGCTGTGGCTCTGTTCAACAAATTGCATTAACATTACTCCTAGCACGGCGGCCCGTAACTCCAGTCGAGGAATTGACAAAGGTTTTAGTGGTGCCACTTTCGTCTTCGCGGCAACCAGTGTGCACTCCACTATACCGTCTGGGTTCGTGATCCGAAAATAGGCTGCAGCGGCAAAAGCTACTTCGCTTGCGTCTGCAAATATATGCAGCTGGAGGTTTTGATAGTGGCTAACGGTTGCGTTCTGAAAACAGCATCGAGGAATGCGTATCTCCCCGATATCTTCGAATAGGTTCGCCCATCGAGTCAAACGTTCAAAATCAGCATCATCGACTTTCTCGTCCCACTGCGTTCCTTTTCGCCAAACATCTTGCAGCAAAATTTTCCCATGCACAAGCAGCGCGCTCCACAGGCCCAGTGGATCAAAAAAACCCATTGGACATTTCAACAGTTGTCTCTTGGTTGGCCGCTCTCCCTCGTCGATTAATTTCTGGATAGCTTCTTGTACTACTGTGGACAAACATAAAATGTCCTCATTGGTCCACCACATCATCCCCAGTACGCGCTGAAATTCTTTTCTGGTCGACTTAACTTCCTGACTGGACGACGGTTTTATTTCACCGGTACGGTGCAGTACTTCTGTGCTGTTGGATAGCCAATTTCTTAATTCAAAGCCAGCATTGGAATGTATTAACCGCATCTCCTCAGAGACTCTGATCGCTTCTTCTATGCTTTCGTAACTTTCCAGCGAATCGTCTACGTAGTGGTTTTTTATTATTCTCTCCACTGCTCGGGGATACTGTTCTTGAAACTCCTTCGCATTTTTGTTTTTGACAAATTGTGCGGACGCCGGAGAGCATGTTGATCCGAAGGTCGCCTCATCCATCAAATAAATTTCTGGGGACAAGATGGATCTTTCCGCCACAGGAACCTCTGCGAGTTACGAATTACGATCTGATGGAACATTTCCTTTATATCTGGTGAAACCGCTAATTTTAGACGATCAATTGGTCTGATCCTTTCAACAGCCGTCATCAAGAAATGCGAACGTATTAATCACTACACGTGGTCCGAAGAGAGTCACTGGTATGATACGGAAAAACAGCGATTGCTCTACCTGTCGATGTGTGTAGTTTTCACCAGAAGATATGTACGACGGGCGGCTCAGTGCATTATTGGATCTCATAGTGTGAAGCAAAGGATGATGACGGTATTGACATCCATTCGTCCCACAGTAACTCGAACGCCTGCAGCTCCTCCTGCCATGGTCGCACAAACAGTTCCGACACAGTCCCTTGGCATTAATGCATTTCCAACGTTCATCGGCAGATAACGCTTTGAAAGTTTTGCAATCGTGCACACGATGTCCAGTTTTCTTTCATACGTAGCACAATATTTTTTTGTCACGCACCTCATCTGTTGCGTCTGAGTATGCGTTGAAAGTTCCGCGATATTTCGGTTTCAATTTTTTTCCGGACTCACTCTTGATATTTCTCACATTGTCACTTTACTCGCAGATATCACGATATTTGGCATGAAGTCACCGAAAGTTTTCAAATTAACTTCCGAGTCATTTCGCAAAAGATTACCCCACTCCATCTTTATATGAGCGGGAAGTTTTCCGACCACTCCATCATGAGAGATGGATAAGACAAATGCGCGAGTTGCCCTGCAGGTTCAAGATGATCACAGAGGCTTTGCACTGCCATCCCGAAATCGATTAGCGTTTCTAGTCTATCGGCTTTCGGCACGGGCACGAAACGAACTTTCTCCAGTAGCGCCTGTTTAAGCAGCTCTGGTCTTCTATAGAGCAAATACAAGGTATCTAATACGTGCGAAACTGACTTCGGAAGAAGAAGGCGTACCGATTCATAGGCAGCACCTGTGAGGCTGCGTTGGAGACGACATAAATTTTCAGCACTAGTGTATCCACAAGCAAACGTCGAATTTGTAAAGCTGCTAATGAACACAGGCCAATCGGCAGGGTTGCACGAAAACTGGGGCAAATCCCGTGGCTTAACCTGACGAGCGGCTAGCTGCGAGGGGGTGGGAATATATTCGGTAATTTTCGAAAATTCGATGGGGGTTGTTACATCTTCGTGTAGTGAATCAGTACTTGATTGAAACTGAACAATTGGGTCTGGTAGAGTATCGTGGTGGTGTTGGTTTTGGTTTGGTTTGAAACATATTACCAAACTGATTAATTAAACTTTGGAAATTTCCATCATCAGCCGATGGGGCGGATTTCTTATTTACCGTTGGCTTACCTTGCTGCGGGGTTCAAGAATGACTATACCTTTTGCTGTCGAACGATTATCTCTTTGAGTAAGATTCGATTCATTTTGCAGCACTTTTGGTACTGCTCCTTTGCTCTTCTCCAAAGCAATACTTTCCCTCGATCGGTTAGCGGTTGTTGCCAGCATGGACGAATTACTTGGCTTCATCAGTTGTTGCTGAAATGCTGATGGCGAACAAAACTGCTGCATTATCGGTGTGTACAGCAGCTAATTCTTTATTAAACTGTAAAGATGATTGCAAGTTAGTTGGGTGTTTCTTTGCCCCAATCGACTGCCTAAGCTGAAACAGTATCGATGGATGTCTCAATGGACTGGATGCGGGCGCAATCATATCGGCAGCAGCAACTTCTATAGGGTCGAATGGTGCGGGGGGCAGCGTCGAGGAGGCGACTTCGTTATCCTCAGTGTGGCCTACTGCGCCTTCAGCTTGACCTGCGTTCTCGTCGATCCACTTCCTCACCTTATCATTGTTGGCCCGTTTGCTTGCTCGTGTCCGGGCACTGTCGTTCTTCTCAGGCGCATCCAGTTCGGCCTCTATAAGCTTGTATTTTTCTTCGATATATTTTCGCTCCACTTCACGCTGCTCGTTCAGCTTCTGAACCTGCAAAGCAAGGCGGGTCGATCTTGCCACGGATGACACTGTGCGTATAGATGATACGTGCACACACAAACGACAGAGCCATTGTCGATCGGCTAAAGAAGGCGTAACTCCAGCACAAGATAGATGCCACCATGCATCACATGTGTAGCACTGGACAAAGTTATCATCGCTATCCGGGCAGTCGCAATTCACGCAGCTCGATAAGTCCGCACTGGGTGTATTTGTTATTTCGTTATCGGCAGCTGTGCTATCCATGATCGGTCGATTTATCTAAAAGATTGTTCCGAAATAGCGGAGTTGTATGAGGAACCGAGTTCTTTTTAGCAGCACGCAGTTTTTTAGGTTACAGCGAATGCATCTTTTAGCTGTGAAATATTTATTTTTAGTTGATGTTTTAAAAAATACATCTAATGCGACTTACATAAATCGGCCTTTCCTCTAATAATACAGGCAAAATTCTGCTTTCCTTCACTTTACGTAAATCCCTGCTCAGACACAGTCTGTTAGGTTAGATTGCTAATTATATAATTCATTTTTACTCACGTATTAACTCGTAACTCAATCCTATTTTTTTTAATAGGGGGGGAATGTTTTTAATGATTTATTTATGTACTAATATCTATTCAGATTTAATATTGTGTGTTCTGCCACAAATGGTAACATTGCAACACTTATATATATATATATATATATATATATATATATATATATATATATATATATATATATATATATATATATATATATATATATATATATATATATATATATATATATATATATATATATATATATATATATATATATATATATATATATATATATATATATATATATATATATATATATATATATATATATATATATATATATATATATCAAAAAGCTAGTAATCTAGTCCCGGACAGTGTGTTTTACGGAGAAGCCACTGCCAACACACACGAAGAAGCCGCAAATCTTTTTTCGTGCTTCTTCGAAAGCGTGTTTAACACTGTGCCGCCCCAGCTCCATCCTAATTGTTTTCAGCACGTACTTTCCCACGACATTCGTCTACCGTTTTTCAATTTCTCTCGTGAGGATGTATTCATAGCGCTTACTAAGCTTGATGAAAAGAAAGGGGCTGGAACTGATGGATTAGCTCCTATAGTATTGAAAAAGTGCGCCGAGTCGCTAGTTGGTCCGGTAACATTGTTGTTTAATCGATCGCTGGATGAACAAACTTTCCCGACTTTATGGAAGACGGCCAAAATGATACCCGTTCACAAATCAGGGAGCACACGAAAAGTTGAAAACTACCGCGGAATATCTATTCTCTGCTGTCTAGGGAAGCTTCTGGAATCTCTGATGCATGAGGTCATGCTATCCGCAGTTAAATCGATAATATCGAACGATCAGCACGGTTTCGTCCCGCGTCGCTCTACAACAACTAACTTGCTATGTTACACCAGCGTATTATTTCGGGAAATTGAATGTCGAAATCAAGTGGACTCGGTATACATCGACTTCTCAAAAGCATTCGATACCGTTCCGCACACCTTCGCAATTGAGAAGCTTAGGCATATGGGCTTCCCCGATTGGATATCCGACTGGTTAATGTCGTACTTGACCGGTAGAAGCGCATTCGTCCAGGTGAACTCCACACGCTCTAGAAAGTTCGACATCCCGTCTGGAGTTCCACAGGGTAGTGTACTGGGACCGCTGATTTTCGTGCTTTTCATTAACGACTTGTGTCAACGAATTTCTTCTGCAAAGCTGCTTTTCGCCGATGACCTGAAAATTTTCCGAATAATTAAGTCCATGTTGGATTGTATTTGCTTGCAAAAAGACATCGATATACTTTCACGTTGGTGCAAAGAGATCGGGATGTGTGTGAACATCAACAAATGCAAGGTGATCACTTTCAGTCGCTGTCATAATTTGATTAGTCATCAGTACAACATCGACACAACTCCACTGGACCGTGTGCAGTCTATCCGTGACTTGGGCGTCACTAAGGCACTATACTGTGCTTTAGTACGCAGTGTTCTGGAGTACGCTGCTCCCATATGGGCCCCATACCATACCTCTCAAGTTATTCGCATTGAGCGAGTTCAAAAATGTTTTTTACGTTTTGCTCTTCGTCACCTACCGTGGAATGACCCTGTACTTCTGCCCGACTACTCGCAACGATGTCGTTTGATTGACCTGGAGTTGCTGTCAACAAGACGAATAAAACTTCAACGATTGTTTGTTTTCGACGTCCTAACGAACAATATTGACTGCTCAGACCTTCTCCTGCTAATTCAAATAAATGTTCCTCAGCGCCGGTTGCGATACTGGACAATGATCTCCATACCCGGGCACAGGACAAGCTATGGTTATAACAATCCGCTCAGTTCCTGCCTAAGAGGCTTCAATGACGTCAGTGATTTATTTGACTTTAACTTAACCAAAAATAGTTTTAAAAATAGAATTAAAAACATAGCATAAGACAAACCAGTCTGTACGATATGATCGAAGACGATGAACAAATAAACAAATATATATATATATATATATATATATATATATATATATATATATATATATATATATATATATATATATATATATATATATATATATATATATATATATATATATATATATATATATATATATATATATATATATATATATATATATATATATATATATATATATATATATATATATATATATATATATATATATATATATATATATATATATATATATATATATATATATATATATATATATATATTTATTTATTTCGGTCGTTTCGGTCGCCTCCGGTGATTTCTTCCTGGAAAACGACCTACAAGTTGCCGCTGACGTATACGTGCCCTCCGGAGTGTACAGTATTCAAGAGAGTAAAGCAAGATTAGTTTTTGTTTGCACACAGGAATGTTCAACAAACAAGAAAATTGATTATGAGCAAATCGTTTCTGAAATTAATAATTTTAAAGTGAAGGATTTTCCATCACAAATATACGCATGTAGGCGAAATATTGAAAACGAAGTGCGTACAGATCATTTGAACGACGAGGAGAGATCGAAGCTTCTCAGTTTGCTTACTAGAAACCCAACAGTGTTCTACAGAGAGGGTGACGACCTATCGTTCACTAACGTGATTAAACATCGTATAAACACCAGCGACGAGCTGCCCGTTTATACAAAAAATTATAGGTACCCCTTCGTCCATAAGGAAGAGGTACAGAAACAAATTTCTAAAATGCTCAGCCAAGGCATCATACAGCCAAGTACATCGCCATGGGGGTCACCCATATGGATAGTACCAAAAAAGGCCGATGCATCTGGTAAGCAAAAATGGCGCCTAGTAGTCGACTATAGGAAACTAAATGCGAAGACTATAGATGACAAGTATCCGCTGCCCAATATCACCGAGATACTGGACAAGCTAGGCAGGTGCCAATACTTTAGCACACTTGATCTGGCCTCTGGTTTTCACCAGATCGAGGTCGACGCTAGAGATGTACAGAAAACAGCGTTTCAAGTTGACCACGGCTTATACGAATATTTACGAATGCCGTTTGGTCTGAAAAATGCTCCGGGTACGTTTCAACGGGTTATGGACCATGTACTCAGAGAATTCATTGGAAAATGTTGTCTCATTTACATGGACGACATAATTGTTTTTTCAGCTTCCTTGCAAGAGCATCTCGAGAACTTAGAAAAAATACTGAGAGCACTTGAAAAAGTAAATTTGAAGCTTCAGCTCGACAAGTGTGAGTTTCTTAAAAAAGAAGTAGCTTTCTTAGGGCATATCGTTACGGATCAGGGCGTTAAACCGAACCCTGCTAAGATTGATGCAATCAAAAGTTGGCCACTACCGAAAAACCAAAAGGAGCTCAAGGGATTCCTAGGAATTTTAGGCTATTATAGACGATTCATTCGCGACTTTGCAAAAATTTCCAAACCACTAACTGCGCAGCTGCGAAAAGGGGAAACGATTGAACATACACTTTCATTCGTAAAAACCTTTGAAAAGTGTAAAGAATTGCTTACGCAAAGTGATGTATTGCAGTATCCCGATTTCGAACGTCCTTTTATTTTGACGACCGATGCTAGTAACTTTGCGTTGGGAGCCGTGCTGTCGCAGGGTTGTATAGGAAGAGACAGACCGGTCGCGTTCGCGTCTCGGACGCTTACGAAGACGGAAGAAAATTATTCCGCTATAGAAAAGGAGCTTTTGGCTATAGTGTTGTCAACTCAGTACTTCCGACCATATCTTTTCGGGAGGAAATTCACCCTCTATACTGACCACCAACCTTTACTTACGCACTTAATCTGAAGACGCCTAATACCAGATTAGTGAAGTGGAGGCTGAGACTCCTAGAATATGACTTTCAAATAACTCATCGACCAGGGAAACAAAATGTGGTAGCAGACGCTTTATCCAGAATTCCCGAAGAGGTAAATGCCAATGAAGATGAATCAACAGATAGCAATTCCGTGCATTCCACAGACTCTGACTCGTCAGATCTAATTGAGTTCACTGAGCTGCCGGTTAACTTCTTTCATAATCAAGTTATATTAAAAATTGGCGATCATTACACTTAAGATTACAGTGAAGTGTTTCCGCAGATGCACCGGCGAACTATTACAAATTTCGCGTTCGGGGTGCCAAAAATGAAGAGAAAAATCCGCACGTACATTGTTTTGTGCCCTACGTGCAACAAAATGAAGTACGAGCGTAGACCATACAAAATCAAACATGGGGAAACTCCTATACCAGAGAAACCCTTGGACATCATCCATGTTGACATATTGATTTCGCGACCATACACCTTCCTGTCAGTGGTCGATAAGTTGACACGCTTTGGAACTTTGATTCTCATGAAGTCAAGAACCACACCGGATATACGAAGGGCCAAATTAAAATATATCTCGCTATATGGCACACCGAAGCTAATGGTTTCTGATAACGAACCGGGAATACGGTCTATCGAAATGAGAGGCATGCTCGCCGATCTCAATGTCCAACAATATTTTACACCGGTTGATAGAAGTGAAACTAACGGGATTGTAGAGCGATTTCATTCGACCATCAATGAAATCTATAAATGCAATAGGCATAAGTTTCCCAATGTTTCAATCAAGGAGATGTTTTTGATTTGTTGTACCTTATACAACAACAGCGTACACTCCTCTCTGAAAATCAAACCTCGAGAAGCTTTATATGGGATTGAAGATGGTGAAGAGAGACCCCTCGACCCTCAAAGAATGCTGGAAGCCCGTAACAAAGTATACGATGAAGTAATTCATCAAATCAGGCAATCCCAAGAGAAACAGAACGACCAGCGAAACCCTTCAAGAGAGGATCCACCCGCGTTGGAGCCCGGCCAAATTGTTTATAATAAACGGCAGGGGATAAAAAGCAAACAACAAAGTTTCTTCAACCCCGTAACGGTAGCCAACGACGGCCACCAGACATTCACGGGTCCGTACATAAAAAAAAAGCCCAGTAATTAGTTTTATGTAATACTAGCATTAATTTCTTTATTCATCTTATTTACGATTTCAATCATATTAACACAGTCTCATTTTAGGATTAGTACCAATGGATTTTCGACTGGCCATGGCAGTGTGGGTTCTCGCTTTCCTTAATCCATCCCATTCCAGCTCCTCCGTCCAAATAACCAACCTCCAACATAATCCCGGATTATTGGCACTAGATATGGGTAAGTCTTTCGTGAGGATTGGGAAACATCGCTTATATCACGTTGTTGACCTTAAGCAGTACGAACCAATTTTCGCCAGACTAGACGTCGCCATACACGGACTGAAAAGCTTTGGAAACCTCTCAGACTTGACAGCAATGTTGGAATCAAAGTTTAGCAATACTCGCGAGATGTTTCAAAATTTAATGCCAAGGCAAAGAAACAAGAGAGGGCTGCTCAACTTTGTAGGATCAGCCATAAAGCAGATAACCGGAAATCTCGATAATGACGATCTAATAGAAATATCAAAAACTCTCAAAGCTCTAGAAATCGATGACAAAATTTT
Source organism: Wyeomyia smithii (assembly GCF_029784165.1). Lineage (NCBI taxonomy): Eukaryota > Metazoa > Arthropoda > Insecta > Diptera > Culicidae > Wyeomyia > Wyeomyia smithii. The sequence continues at coordinate 164,360,407 of NC_073696.1, read as the reverse complement.
AATTAACGAAAATAACGAGCAAGCTAGGATTAACACCCAACTTCAGGACAGGTTAAACAAGTTTATAGAACAGTTTGAATTTGATCACAACCTTATCAGGAAAAATCTTATAGCAGCTAAGTCAAATTCAGGAATCGACAAAACAATCAAACTACTGAGAGAAATATTTAAAATTAATATCCAGCTAGATAATTTAGAATCTCACCTGAAGCTTATTTTCGAATCAATCCAACTAGCTAAACTAAATACCATACCAAGAGACATCCTTCCCCCAGACGAGTTGAGCATAGTATCAGATCATTTTACCAACCATAAAATTATCATAGATAGCATTGATCAGGTTTATCAATTCCTTAATCTCAGCGCATTTTATAATCACACAAAAATTGTTTTCATAGTAGAAATTCCCTTACTAGATGAACTTGTTTATAGAACGCTGCTATTAGAGCCATTAATAGTCAAAAATAAAACACTTAAGCTACCCGCTCACACAGCAATCACCAATGACCAACAATTCTACTTCATCATCGAGGAGTGCCAACGAGTCGGCCATAACCAAATCTGCCACCCAGAAAATTTGAACAATTTCACCTTAGATGGTTGCTTTCCATACTTGCTAAAAGGAATCCCTGCGAACTGCTCATTCAAGGAAGTAAGTCTACCCTCAGAAATCAAGTCTATAACCGATAATCACTTGATTGCAAAACAAATAAACAGTCAAGAGATAGCAACCACTTGCGGGATGCGGAATCGAACCCTCTCGGGAACATTCCTAATCGAATACCACAATTGTACCATAATTATAAATGGGTTGGAATTTACCAACAAAGAATGGTACAAGGTAGAGCCATTATTGGTCGTTCCCATGTATGGTTTAGAAATCCAAACTATTGATATAGAGCCTCAAATAAGTTTTGAAAAACTTCATTTCATTAACAGGCATCATTTGGAGACATTAAATTCCAAAACCAACGTAACCGCCTTTACTAGGATTCCGCATCCCGCAAGTGGTTGCTATCTCTTGACTGTTTATTTGTTTTGCAATCAAGTGATTATCGGTTATAGACTTGATTTCTGAGGGTAGACTTACTTCCTTGAATGAGCAGTTCGCAGGGATTCCTTTTAGCAAGTATGGAAAGCAACCATCTAAGGTGAAATTGTTCAAATTTTCTGGGTGGCAGATTTGGTTATGGCCGACTCGTTGGCACTCCTCGATGATGAAGTAGAATTGTTGGTCATTGGTGATTGCTGTGTGAGCGGGTAGCTTAAGTGTTTTATTTTTGACTATTAATGGCTCTAATAGCAGCGTTCTATAAACAAGTTCATCTAGTAAGGGAATTTCTACTATGAAAACAATTTTTGTGTGATTATAAAATGCGCTGAGATTAAGGAATTGATAAACCTGATCAATGCTATCTATGATAATTTTATGGTTGGTAAAATGATCTAATACTATGCTCAACTCGTCGGGGGAAAGGATGTCTCTTGGTATGGTATTTAGTTTAGCTAGTTGGATTGATTCGAAAATAAGCTTCAGGTGAGATTCTAAATTATCTAGCTGGATATTAATTTTAAATATTTCTCTCAGTAGTTTGATTGTTTTGTCGATTCCTGAATTTGACTTAGCTGCTATAAGATTTTTCCTGATAAGGTTGTGATCAAATTCAAACTGTTCTATAAACTTGTTTAACCTGTCCTGAAGTTGGGTGTTAATCCTAGCTTGCTCGTTATTTTCGTTAATTAAAATTTTGTCATCGATTTCTAGAGCTTTGAGAGTTTTTGATATTTCTATTAGATCGTCATTATCGAGATTTCCGGTTATCTGCTTTATGGCTGATCCTACAAAGTTGAGCAACCCTCTCTTGTTTCTTTGCCTTGGCATTAAATTTTGAAACATCTCGCGAGTATTGCTAAACTTTGATTCCAACATTGCTGTCAAGTCTGAGAGGTTTCCAAAGCTTTTCAGTCCGTGTATGGCGACGTCTAGTCTGGCGAAAATTGGTTCGTACTGCTTAAGGTCAACAACGTGATATAAGCGATGTTTCCCAATCCTCACGAAAGACTTACCCATATCTAGTGCCAATAATCCGGGATTATGTTTGAGGTCGGTTATTTGGATGGAGGAGCTGGAATGGGATGGATTAAGGAAAGCGAGAACCCACACTGCCATGGCCAGTCGAAAATCAATTGGTACTAATCCTAAAATGAGACTGTGTTAATATGATTGAAATCGTAAATAAGATGAATAAAGAAATTAATGCTAGTATTACATAAAACTAATTACTGGGTTTTTTTTTATGTACAGACCCGTGAATGTCTGGTGGCCGTCGTTGGCTACCGTTACGGGGTTGAAGAAACTTTGTTGTTTGCTTTTTATCCCCTGCCGTTTATTATAAACAATTTGGCCGGGCTCCAACGCGGGTGGATCCTCTCTTGAAGGGTTTCGCTGGTCGTTCTGTTTCTCTTGGGATTGCCTGATTTGATGAATTACTTCATCGTATACTTTGTTACGGGCTTCCAGCATTCTTTGAGGGTCGAGGGGTCTCTCTTCACCATCTTCAATCCCATATAAAGCTTCTCGAGGTTTGATTTTCAGAGAGGAGTGTACGCTGTTGTTGTATAAGGTACAACAAATCAAAAACATCTCCTTGATTGAAACATTGGGAAACTTATGCCTATTGCATTTATAGATTTCATTGATGGTCGAATGAAATCGCTCTACAATCCCGTTAGTTTCACTTCTATCAACCGGTGTAAAATATTGTTGGACATTGAGATCGGCGAGCATGCCTCTCATTTCGATAGACCGTATTCCCGGTTCGTTATCAGAAACCATTAGCTTCGGTGTGCCATATAGCGAGATATATTTTAATTTGGCCCTTCGTATATCCGGTGTGGTTCTTGACTTCATGGAAATCAAAGTTCCAAAGCGTGTCAACTTATTGACCACTGATAGGAAGGTGTATGGTCGCGAAATCAATATGTCAACATGGATAATGTCCAAGGGTTTCTCTGGTATAGGAGTTTCCCCATGTTTGATTTTGTATGGTCTACGCTCGTACTTCATTTTGTTGCACGTAGGGCACAAAACAATGTACGTGCGGATTTTTCTCTTCATTTTTGGGAAATACCACCTTCGTAGTATTTCTTCTCTATTTTCTCGAATACCCCGGTGTGCGGTTTCATGCGTTTCCTCTATAACTTGATCTTGTTCGGTATCTGTGGTTAAATCGGTTAGTAGTCTTTGTGAAATTTTTACTTTGAATGGCTTGCATCTACTGAAATAATTTCGATACACTAGTTCTGAAGGGTTCCGAACAATTGTTCAGGGCAATGAACACAATTTACCTTTCGTGGATCCATGTATTCACGAAATATTCTAATTAAAATTGGCACCCCGAACGCGAAATTTGTAATAGTTCGCCGGTGCATCTGCGGAAACACTTCACTGTAATCTTAAGTGTAATGATCGCCAATTTTTAATATAACTTGATTATGAAAGAAGTTAACCGGCAGCTCAGTGAACTCAATTAGATCTGACGAGTCAGAGTCTGCGGAATGCACGGAATTGCTATCTGTTGATTCATCTTCATTGGCATTTACCTCTTCGGGAATTCTGGATAAAGCGTCTGCTACCACATTTTGTTTCCCTGGTCGATGAGTTATTTGGAAGTCATATTCTAGGAGTCTCAGCCTCCACTTCACTAATCTGGTATTAGGCGTCTTCAGATTAAGTGCGTAAGTAAGAGGTTGGTGGTCAGTATAGAGGGTGAATTTCCTCCCGAAAAGATATGGTCGGAAGTACTGAGTTGACAACACTATAGCCAAAAGCTCCTTTTCTATAGCGGAATAATTTTCTTCCGTCTTCGTAAACGTCCGAGACGCGAACGCGACCGGTCTGTCTCTTCCTATACAACCCTGCGACAGCACGGCTCCCAACGCAAAGTTACTAGCATCGGTCGTCAAAATAAAAGGACGTTCGAAATCGGGATACTGCAATACATCACTTTGCGTAAGCAATTCTTTACACTTTTCAAAGGTTTTTACGAATAAAGGTGTATGTTCAATCGTTTCCCCTTTTCGCAGCTGCGCAGTTAGTGGTTTGGAAATTTTTGCAAAGTCGCGAATGAATCGTCTATAATAGCCTAAAATTCCTAGGAATCCCTTTAGCTCCTTTTGGTTTTTCGGTAGTGGCCAACTTTTGATTGCATCAATCTTAGCAGGGTTCGGTTTAACGCCCTGATCCGTAACGATATGCCCTAAGAAAGCTACTTCTTTTTTAAGAAACTCACACTGGTCGAGCTGAAGCTTCAAATTTACTTTTTCAAGTGCTCTCAGTATTTTTCCTAAGTTCTCGAGATGCTCTTGCAAGGAAGCTGAAAAAACAATTATGTCGTCCATGTAAATGAGACAACATTTTCCAATGAATTCTCTGAGTACATGGTCCATAACCCGTTGAAACGTACCCGGAGCATTTTTCAGACCAAACGGCATTCGTAAATATTCGTATAAGCCGTGGTCAACTTGAAACGCTGTTTTCTGTACATCTCTAGCGTCGAACTCGATCTGGTGAAAACCAGAGGCCAGATCAAGTGTGCTAAAGTATTGGCACCTGCCTAGCTTGTCCAGTATCTCGGTGATATTGGGCAGCGGATACTTGTCATCTATAGTCTTCGCATTTAGTTTCCTATAGTCGACTACTAGGCGCCATTTTTGCTTACCAGATGCATCGGCCTTTTTTGGTACTATCCATATGGGTGACCCCCATGGCGATGTACTTGGCTGTATGATGCCTTGGCTGAGCATTTTAGAAATTTGTTTCTGTACCTCTTCCTTATGGACGAAGGGGTACCTATAATTTTTTGTATAAACGGGCAGCTCGTCGCTGGTGTTCATACGATGTTTAATCACGTTAGTGAACGATAGGTCGTCACCCTCTCTGTAGAACACTGTTGGGTTTCTAGTAAGCAAACTGAGAAGCTTCGATCTCTCCTCGTCGTTCAAATGATCTGTACGCACTTCGTTTTCAATATTTCGCCTACATGCGTATATTTGTGATGGAAAATCCTTCACTTTAAAATTATTAATTTCAGAAACGATTTGCTCATAATCAATTTTCTTGTTTGTTGAACATTCCTGTGTGCAAACAAAAACTAATCTTGCTTTACTCTCTTGAATACTGTACACTCCGGAGGGCACGTATACGTCAGCGGCAACTTGTAGGTCGTTTTCCAGGAGGAAATCACCGGAGGCGACCGAAACCGGGACCTCGTGAATTGTGGACATTAATTCATGAAAGTTCAATTCAATCAAATCGGGATACTTTTTCTTCAAAGGTATGACGGTGTCTTTAATAATCAATTCGACTGTTGAGGTGTCGAACAGGGCTCCCAACTCGTGAAGTGTCTGAAATCCAATCAGACCATCGAAAAAGTTATGAAACTCAAAAAGATGAAATTTCTGATTGGAAATACTAGTTATGTATTTTGCGAATGGGTTAAAAAAGGTGTGTTGGTTTATTATATAGGATCCATTGATGTTTTTCACTCTATGAAGTGATCCTGAAACTACGGATTTTGTTGGGACTACTTTTGGAGAAATATAATTTCGATTAGCTCCTGTGTCTATTAAAATTTTTAGAGGGGGGCCGGTTCTTCTATTGATCTCTAAATATGGAAGAAAAATCATTCCCTTGCTTGTTGTTCGGAATCGGGCATAAAATTTACATCGTCATCTTCATCTGCATATGGACAGCCATTATCAATGTCCTCGGTCTGTTTATTTTCGGTTAGAGGTTCAACACACTCCTCGTGCGAATTTACTCGCGTCGGACGATAGTTGTTCGTTCTAGGTTGATCGGATGGGTCCGGTTTGATAGCGAGACGCGGGGGGTACTGTCGAAATTGATTCGAGTTCCAATCTGGTCGATTTTGAACAACGTTTCTGTTCTGGGAATTTAAATTAGGATTTGGATTGGGGTTAGGAATGGGATTGGATTTTGTGTTAAATCCTTGTTGAGCAGGCCATTTTTGAACGTCCTGCGGTCTCGCAGAAAATTTGGGCAAAAATTTTGTTTGCTCGAAGCCAACATTCATGGATCTTCGCTCTCGTTTCCTCCGTTGTGCACTTTCTAAAGACAAGGCGCTCTGGTATACTGAATGCAATGTTTTCGGTAGACCCACTCGCACTAAAGATGAAAGGCTGTCATGCAGTCCGTCAATGAATGCGTCGATAATCATACTTTCGTACGATTCCAGGATAACGTTAGAATACTGCTTGAGTCGATCGTCAAGTTGAATTTTGGCATTGATGCTAGCCAAAATTCCTTTGCATTCATAATGAAAATCGGTAACATTTTTGTTACCTTGGCGTAAGTATGAAATACTGGTTACTATGGCAGACAAGTCGCGCTTGTCGCCGAAATGGTCTTTCAATGTACCCTTTATTGCCTCCCACTCGAGCCTACATTGACTCATAGTGAGTGCTTCGTTTGCATTTCCGTGGATTTTATCCCGAATAATGCCAACCCAAAGGGGCATCACTAGCGGCAGATCTGTTTCACTCACTAGATTTTTTGAAATTTGTAGCTTTTGCTCTACGGATTCGAGCCAACAGGCCAGAGAATTAGGACTTCCATTATATTCTGGAACCATCCTAATCGCGTCAGGGATGCATGAAATGTCAAACTTCGGCATCTCCATGATCGAAGACGTGCTTGCGATCGCTTGGTTTGCGGTATTTGTCCGCGCATTTTCTAACAAAGAGGCTATTTGTAGCCGTTGTGCCTTTAACTGGGCGGTTAGAGTATCTAAACGCGCTTGCATTTCATCACTCATTCTTCTGGTTATCATAAAACACTTTCACTGCACTTAGTTAAACAAGCAAAAAAAAAGTATTGCAACTAAAATAGAAAAAAAAATTAAAATTACTCACGGTTTTGTTTTTATTTTATTGAACAGAATTCTCAAGTATACCCCGTCCTTCGGAAAGAGCCTCGAATCCTCGATATCACCTCGAGGTGTGATTCCACTAAGGATTTACTTGAATCCTACTTACGACTGCGCCAGTTACAATTCTTTCTAGCCTGAAGAGCTTTTTTAAAAATGATTAATGAAAACCTAAAGTTAACTATCCTCTATCGAGTCTCAATTAGAACTAACTTTATTATTGTTATGCCCTGGTTACAAAGCTAGAAAAGCAACTGCACCGCTGACCAAGCAAACTGCAGCCCGCGTCGTTGTCGTCGTCGATGCCGTTGCATGCGCTGCCAACGCCCGTGGGAATCGTTCCAGTCAGCGTCTGTAGAACTCCGACTCGCTCACTTCGAATGAAATAATGTGGCGAGTGGTTCCTCGAGTCGGTGGACTTCGCGTTCCAGTTCTTGCAATCTGCTGATCTGGGAGGTTTCGTCTGTATATATATATATATATATATATATATATATATATATATATATATATATATATATATATATATATATATATATATATATATATATATATATATATATATATATATATATATATATATATATATATATATATATATATATATATATATATATATATATATATTGAGGATTGCAACGATTTTTGTCGGAATTTGTTGATAATTTGGCTTGACATATTTTCTAATGTTTCTACATTAGTAAGCCTATGTAGCTCGTTCGTGCTGAACCAGGGAGGACGCTTCAAAATCATTTTCAAAAGTTTATTCTGAATCCTTTGAAGTGTCTTCTTCCTGGTTGCACAACAACTTGCCCAGTTGGGAACTGCATATAACATTGCTGGCCTAAAAATTTGTTTGTAATAAACAAAGTCTAGAATTCCTGTTGATAATAGGATATAAACATTTGATATACTTATTGCACTTTGACTGGATATTTTCAATGTGCTCCTTGAAAGTAAGATTCTTATCGTAGATTAGCTCTAATTCAATACTTGATCAGACCAATTTAAGACCACACCGTTCATCTTATTGACGTGGTTATGGGTGGGTTTGAAAAATGAAACTCTTGGCTTATGAGGAAAAATAATTAACTGTGTTTTAGAAGCATTAGGGGAAATCTTCCAATTCTGCAAGTATGAAGAAAATATATCAAAACTTTTTTGTAGCCGACTGCAAATAACACGAAGGCTTTTTCCTTTTGCGGAAGTGCTTGTATCGTCACAAAACAGAGATTTCTCACAACCTGGTGGTAAATCAGGAAGATCAGAAGTAAAAATGTTATATAAGATTGGGCCCAAGATACTCCCCTGAGGCACACCAGCTCTAACAGGCAATCTATTAGATTTACCATTTAGATAGTTTACCTGAAGAGTGCGGTCAGTTAAATAACTTTGTATCATTTTTGTGAGGTAAAGCGGAAAACTGAACTTTGACATTTTAGCTATTAAACCTTTATGCCAAACACTGTCGAATGCCTTTTCTATATCTAGAAGATCAGCCCCAGTCGAATAGCCTTCAGATTTATTAGTTCGAATCATATTTGTTACTCTAAGTAACTGATGAGTAGTGGAATGCCCTTGGCGAAAACCAAACTGCTCATTTGCAAAAATTAAGTCCTCATTAATATGTGTTATCATTCTATTAAGAATTATTCTTTCAAAAAGTTTGCTAATTGGTCGAGAACTTGATGCCCCAGCTGGATTCTTCGCGGGTTTTAAAATTGGATTTTTCCATTTCGTAGGAAAATGTGCTAGTGCAAAGCATCTGTTAGAAATTTTTACCAAGAAATTTAAAGAGTTTTCGGGAAGTCTTTTGATGAGGATATAGAAAATCCCATCATCTCCTGGTACTTTCATGTTTTTGATTTTTTTTTTTAGAATAGTTCGCACCTTATTCAAGTTTGTTTCCAATATCTCTTCAGAAAGAAATTCTTGGGTGGTGATCTGATCATACTTTCGGTTCACTTCATTTTCAATAGGACTTACTACGTTCAAATTGGAGTTATGAACACTCTCAAACTGCTGAGCAGGTTTTTGAGATTTTTGTTTATTCGTTAGAAAAATGCAATCATTAATGACTGGAATGGGCTTCGAAGGTTTCTTAAGAACCTTCGAAAGCTTCCAGAAAGGTTTTGAATAAGGTTTTAGTTGTTCAACTTCTCTCATGATATTCTCATTTCGCAAGAGAGTGAATCTATGTTTAATTTCCTTTTGTAATTCTTGAAAAATAATTTTCAAAGCAGGATCACGAGATCTTCGGTATTGACGTCTCCGTTAAAGTTGAAGTTCACTGTCAATAATCAGTCTTGTAATAATTTAACACAGATCTAGTGGGATTTAAAATAGTTTCATGGGAAATAGAAAATGTTATGGGAAGATGATCAGAATCAAAGTCAGCATGAGTTAATAAATCACTGCATGAATGACTTTGATTTGTTAGTACCAAATCAATTGTAGATGGATTCCTAATAGAAGAATAACATGTAGGACCATTTGGAAATAAAACTGAATAAAATCCAGCCGAGAATTCAATCATTGAACAATATTTTTCCATTGGAATTGCTTTGAGCGTTATTCCAAGATCGATGTTTCGCATTAAAATCACCGATGATTAAAAGTTTAGATTTATTTCTTGTGAGTTTTTGCAAATCTCCCTTGAAATAATTTTTTCGCTCACCAGTGCATTGAAAGGCAAATACACTGCGGCTATAAATAAAATGCCAATACTTGTTTCAATTTCGATTCCCTAACTCTCGATAACTTTGGTTTCAAGATGGGGTAAAACACAATGTTTTGTTCGACGGTGGATAACTATTGCAACTCCACCACCGGCAACATCAATTCTATCAAACCTATGAACCATATAATTTGGGTTCTCTTTTAGTTTAATATTTGGCTTCAAAAGCGTTTCAGTCACAACTGCAATATGCACATCGTGGACTGTTAAAAAATTGAAAAATTCATCCTCTTTCGCTTTTAAAGAGCGAGCATTCCAGTTTAGAAAATTTACAGATTTATTTAAAATCATTGCTGAATTTCAATTTCATAACAATATTAGTTGTTAATTTTATACCTACTTGAACAGTCTCATACATCGAGTTACAGTTCAACAAAGCGGACATTAACTGCAGCATGGATTGTTGTAAGTAATCAATCTTTTCGGGTGTTGGAATACCGTCTGCCGGGGTGAGATTGTACCAAAAAAGGATACATTTTTGTTCCTTAGCTTGTAATGTACACATTTAGGCAATGAGTTTGATCCAAATCACGCCAATGCACACTTAAATGTTTAGTTAACGACTGCCGCAAATAAGGTTAAGTTACAATAAACTATAATTTTGCTAAAATTAATGAACTTTGGCCTAATCTCACCCCTTCTATGGGGTGAGATTGTGCCAAAAATAAAAAGTTGACTTCAACACCTGAAAAATGAACAGTAGTGTATCTACGAATAATTCATATGAATAACATGATAAAACAGTAAATATAGGGTCGACCATAAACAACGAGGACTATTAAGGGGCTGTAGGAGGTTGGCCTGAAACTACGTTTCATATGAATTGTAGAAAAATGTATGACTGGATCAGATCGATATCTGGAGTAACCAGTTATGAGCAGCGAAGGAAAAAAATCACCTCTAGCGATTAATGAATAGATATAAAATAAGCCTAAGATGCGTTGAAATCGTCGTCAGTATGCGAAAAACAAAGTATCGGTGCTGGTGCACTCTCTTTGCTTTCCTCTTTACGATATATTTCTATTCATTAATGTACACCACAACACGTGGTTCTCAATGTGCACAACTCGGTATATAAAGTTATTCGTCTCTGTTACACAGAGGGATCAGAGCTTGTTATATCCTTATTCATTTGACTCATGAATTTGATTTTTTGTCAGAAAAAGAAAGAAAATGACAGTGTATGCCCTCCTACTCTCGCTTAAACTCAACCGCTGCCGAAGTAGTCCCTTCCCCCACACATTCCCTCTCACCGCACCCAACCTCTGCTGCTGTTCAGGCGACATGATATTCTCCTGTCCTATCCTTTCTTCCCCTAACTACCGGCCTTTGGAGAGACAAACGCAACGATCGAATCGCTTCTCAGAGCTGATGTAGTCTAGTCATGTGTTTGTTCTCTTCCAGAAACCTATGCACCATATCATTATTTCATTATGGGTTGAGAGGATTCAAGTTTAGTCGCGGCCTGTACACTTCGTGAAGTGCACAAGTGATGAATAAACGACGATTGCATCATATCCGTTTCGTTTCCATCACTGGTTATGAGAACGTGGCTTATAGACAGTCTCTATACACATAGTGGCGTCTCCAGGTAACTTAGAAAGAGAAAACTTTAGGACATAAGGCTTGAGAAGACTTTTCGTTTCAATTGTTAAATGTCATTGACCACTGTATATTCCATTGGAGATCTCAAAACCGCTGGAAACGTACCCACAACCCTCCTTCCTCGCTGAAAAAGTCATCAGTTAATATAGAATAGGTGTACAAAAGTTTGTTACATTCCATAAATAATATCAGTCATTGTAAATTTCCATCCAACAGTTGTTAGCTTACTGTTCTCAAGCTTTTAGTCACTATTTTAAATAATACCTTGGCTAGACAACACACCCTATGTAAACAATGCAAGTGTTTTGGTGTATACTGATATAATTTTGTCGTAAATATGAATTCCGTACATTGTATCGTTCATCATAGCTTGGCACAATCTCACCCCAAAAGGGCTCGAAGAGTGTACAGTTTGGAAAAACATTATTTTCTGAGCCAACACAGATTTAATGCATAATATTTCCTCAACACATTCAAGACGACATTCTAACGTAGCAACTGAGCAGTAAGTTGATGAGATTTCTTGAACGGGTTGGTTTGCTTTGGACATTTTTGGATAACGTTATTTGCGCATGTTTTTCACCTGTACTTTGGAACATTATGTAAGTGAAACAGTTCACTGATATTATCTATATTTTATTTGAAGTTGTGAATAAATATGTCCGTTTCATAAAGTGTTGAATTTGAGGTAGTAGGTTCTAGAAATCTCAAGTAATTTAACATACAAACATTTTCCGTTTTGGCTCAATCTAACCCCCGTGGCTTAATCTCACCCCGGCAGACGGTACCTAAATCAATACTGGCTGACTTTTCAGCACCAAACACGAATGGTTTGTTACTGTTTGAATTTGAAATATTACCTGAAAGGACACTGGTATATGAACAGCCTGGTGTTGCCTGAGCAGGATTATTTGTCTGAAATTTGTTATCTGAATTTAAATTATTACTTACAGACACCCCTGCTAATGAAAGTACTGGTGATGCCTGAACAGTATTGGAAGTCTTTTGATTACTCACATTGATAACAGGTTGTTTAGAATTCCTACGTTGTCTGGAAGCAATAACTTTTGACCTTACAGGACAATTAGAGAAATAAGATTTGTGATTTCCCCCACAATTTACACATTTGAAACTATTAGTGGTCTCTTTCACGGGGCAGATATCTTTCGTGTGACTAGTGTCACCACAAATCATACATTTTGCTGCCATATGGCAGTTTCGAGTTCCATGACCATAGGCTTGACAATTCCGACATTGCGTAAGATTATGGATTCCCCCATGTCTCTTGAAATTTTCCCATTTTATTAGCCCGTTAAATAAAACACGTGCTTTTTCCAAACATTTAAAATTATGTACTTTGGTACGATCAAAATGTACTAAGTAGTTTTTCTGGTGTATTCCAGTTTGATTGATTTTGGCATTTGCCTTTTGTTTCATCAAAATTACTTGGTTAGGGGCAAAACCAAGTGATTCTGACAAACAATCTTTAATTTCATCAATAGTTTGATCATTTGTAAGACCTTTCAAAACAGCCTTAAACGGTCTCTAGTTTTTGGCATCTAAAGAATAAAATTAATACATCTTTTCAGTCGAATACTGTAAAAGATGTTTATGGCCATCAAAAGATTCGGCCAAAATACGAATTTCTCCTTGGTGGTCATTTTGAAAATTAACTTTCACATCCGACAGAAATGATGAAAGTTCTGATCGAATTGCTTTAAAATTTGCTACAAATACCACAATAGGTGGAACTTTAACCTTCTTCATAACGGCTTTATGCTCAGTATAAAAATTGAAATTCTTGATCCCCAACAGAAGAAATAATATCATACCTGTTAGACGAAATTTCAGTGTCACTTGGAGGAGATGCCTCACGTTTCCTTGAAGCCGCATCAAAGCGAGCTTTTTTATTTCTTCCAGGCATAACTGGAAAACTTCACTTCACTATAGAATTTAAGTAGAAATATCTCAAACCAAATTTACTCACTAAACACTCGTAAACGTTGAAAATACCTGTTTTCTTGCAATCCAAAATATTATTCCATCACCAAGTTGAAATATAAATCCTGAATTGGACTTTCGATCAGTGATATTTTCAGCCCAGTCTGCGTCCGCGAATCCAATAAGCTCGCCTTGTTCGCCGATATGCAGGTTTAAATCAGAAGTGCCGATGAGGTAACGAAGTACGCGTTTTGCCTCAAGCCAGTCAGCAGTTGTGGGTTGAGCCACTTTGCGACCAAGTATCGATGAACTAATGGCAATGTCCGGTCGGGTGTGGGTAGCCAAGTAAAGCAAACCAACAATGAGACTTTGGAATTTCTCGTTAGTTGGCAGTCTCTCACTCTCCTCCTTTTGCTTTACATATCCAATATCCATTGGGACTTTGGATATTTTAGCGTCTGTCATACCAAACATCTCAACTAGTTTACGTATAAACGACTTTTGATTAAGGCAATAATAATCGTCCTTTTTCTCCACTTGTATTCCAACAAAATGACGGATGTCTCCCAGTTCAGTCAAATCGAATTCTGATTGTAGCTGTTTGAAATTTCGTTGTATTCTCGCAGATTGGAGCTAACCACTAATATATCATCGACGTACAACAAAATAAATGCCGATTTCACTCCTCGATGACGCACATACAGGCAAGGATCTGCACTGGATGACTTGAAACCCATTTGTCGTAGAATACTATCTATTTTACGGTTCCACATTCTTGCAGATTGACGCAAGCCATAGATGCTTTTCTTCAACAGACATGCTATATTGTCATTCGCGGTCGTCACTCCAGGTGGCATTTTTATGTAGATCTGTTCATTTAAGTCTCTGTTAAGATAAGCTGTCTTAACGTCAATATGTTTTACCAACATTCGTCTTCTTGCTGCGATGGATAGCAATGCACGAAAGGTAACCTGCTTGGCAACGGGAGCGAATATCTCGTCGAAATCAGTACCGTACACTTGAGTAAAACCCTGTGCAACGAGACATGCTTTATAGCGTACAACATTACCATCCTCGTCGTATTTTCTTTTAAATACCCAACGACAGCCAATAAGTTTTTTCTCAGACGGTACTTTTACCTCTTCCCAGGTTTTAGCATTCCGAAGCGAGTTCAGTTCTTCACCAATTGCCCGGGTCCATTCCACCTTTTCAGGTCCACTGACAGCCTGATGATATGTACGAGGTTCGACATGTAACTCTTGAACAGGACCATTGACCTGATAGCGTAATGGGGGATTTCCGAAATTGCTGCGCTGGGAATGGCGTGTCACGTCATTTGCCAGCACTTCTTGTTCATCATTTCCATAAAAGAATGAACTCGATTCAAAGCCTTCGAAATCATCTTCCCCCGCATCTTCATATTCACTGATATCACTTTTGTTATCATTTTCAGGTTCAATTGGATCCATCGTCATCGGAAATTATCTTCATTTTTCAATTTCTTTTCCATCGGTCGGAAGACTTCTTGCTCATCCTGCCTCAAAAAGCGCACATCTCTGCCTATGATGACTTTGTCCGTATCCAGATCTATCAACCGGTAGCCCTTGTGTTGTGAAGAATAGCCAATGAATGTCATTCGAGCGGCCTTTGGTTCTAATTTTGTGCGTTTCTTCGACGGCACCATAACATAGGCCTGCGAACCGAACACATGAAGATCCTCAAAATCAGGGGTGGCATTGTGCAGCTCGATTCGGGCGATTTTCGTTATTTTCGAGTGCGTCACATACTGTCAGTTTTGCTTTAAGCTCAAAAGGAGTTATCATTGTCATTTGTCCTTCGGCTCATCTAACCCACAAAGTCGAAAGAAATACGAAAAACGAAACATAACGCCCACCAGCGATCATTTAGTTTTGTTCGAGTTGCTCGAAACGAAATGCGCAATGTCACCCCAGGTTTTTGTTTGAAAACAAATTCATGAGGGGTCTTACTCCTAACTCTAGTCGGAAGCATATTTTGCAAAAAATTGGATGTGTTGACAGCCTCCGCCCAATAACGATAGCTCATGTTAGCATCTAGTAGCATACATCGAGCCATTTCCACCAGCGATCTATTTTTACGCTCTGATACACCATTTTGCTGTGGTGTATATGCTGTAGTAAATTGCTGAACTATTCCTTCACTCGCACAGAAGGACTGCAAAGATTTTGCATTGTATTCTCCTCCTTGATCTGAGCGGAGAGCTTTCGGCGGTCTTCCGAACTGTGTTCTGGCCATCCGCACGAAACACTTGAAGCAACCTTCTGTTTCCGACTTACTCTTGAGAAAGAATATCCAGCTATAACGCCTGAAGTCGTCTATAAATGTTGGGAAGTAACGACATCCTCCTGGTGTTTGAGTTTTCATCGGCCCACATACATCGCTATGGATTAAATCCAGCACTGCGGTTGACTTTTGCTCTACTTGTTTTGGAAAAGGTAATCTCGCCATCTTACCCTGAAGACAACATTCGCATACCGCACGTATACCACAAGGCTGAATACGAATTCCATTAGCAAGTTCTCCTCTGACCATTGCAAATATGGCCTCTGAATCGCGATGTCCTAATTTTCGATGCCATTCATGGATACATAATGGATTATGACTTCCTGTTGCCGCCACTGTCGGTCTGTTTTGCGGTTTCAGTAAATACAAACCACCAGCAAGCACAGCTTCAGCAGCTATCCGTCCATCTCGTGAAACAGTACAACCGGAAGAAGTAAAGCTCACCTCGGCTCCCTTGGCGATCAAGCAGCTTACAGATACCAAGTTAGCTTTCATTTCCGGCACGTAGAGTACTTGTGTCAGTGTCATTTTCTTAACACCCTGTTTGCGGACGAGGCAAGAGATTTGACATATTTCTTCGCCTTCCACTTTACACTTGCGGCCGTCTGCTACAACAACAACACTAGGTGTCTCTAAGCTTCTCTTCATAACGCATTCGAAAAACTCACGGTGTGCACAAATATGCCATGACGAACCAGAATCAATTGTCCAATCTTTAATCGAATCACCAGTTGCAAATGCGAAAGCTTCTTCTTCTTCTTTTGCGTTTGTCGCAACTTTGGCCTGAGCACTTCTAGATGGCTTCGATTCATGACTCACAAAATCTGATTTTAATTTCACTCTGCAATTTTTTTTCTTATGGCCGATTTTTTGACAATTGTGACACACCACATTTTTCTTCTTGAACATTTTTTCATTCACCTTTAACGCTTTATCAGATTTTTCATCCCCTTTACTTTTAATCACTTGATCGCTTCACTAATTCCAGCGTAATTTCTTCTTCTTTTCGGCAATCCAACGCTGTCGTCAAAGCACTAAACGATTTAGGTAGACTTCGCAAAACCATCATTACTTCCAGTTCTCTACCTAGATTGGTTCCTGTCTTCGAAAGCTTTTCAAATAGTTGCTCCATTTCATAGAGATGTTGTTAAATGTCATCTCCGTCTGTGTAGCGCATTTCACAAAGTCGATAGAAAATGCCAACTTTTGCCGACAGCGTCACTTTTTCATGGTGATTTTGCAAATTTTCCCATGCGTCTTTTGCTGTTAATGTGTTCCAAATAAGTGCATGTTGGGTTTCTTCCACCAACAAACCGATGGTTGCTCTAGCCTTTTGATCTCCTGCTCGCCATGCAGCAACTTCCGCAGCATTTCCCGCAATTCCTTCCGAAGCAGCTCTAGCCACCGGTGGTTTTCCTGGGTTAACATATTTCCACAGGTCTTCCCTTACCAGCAGCAGCTCGACGGTGAATTTCCAGCTGCCATAGTTCTGATTATTGAGGTTCGTGATTCCTAGACGATTCATCTTGACTGCAGCGCACTAACAAAAAAAATCTAAACTGGGCCCATAACCTCTTGCAATAAATGGTGTACACTGTTAGGCGGTCAAATAACTAATGATTCATTCTTCTCTCTTCTGTGTTATGAAAGGTATAATATTTGGAGGGAAAAAAATTTAGGCGCGCTAACTGCGCTTTGGTTTTAGTTCTAGATAGTTGCCTTTCTGAGCTCCAGTAGTTTCTGCGAATACGTGTTGCCAGTTTAGATTCCTTAGTCTCCTTCACACGGCTGTTTGTCTGTGACTTTAGTATATGATGCACAATTGGGTAAGTCAACTCAATCCAATCGAAAATTTGAAGTAACCGAAGCATGAACGAACATTTAACACTTCAAAATTTAGTGCTGAAGCCTGATCCACCTTAAAAGGCTAGTTGAAATGAGTCGTAGTTAAAAAAAATCAAAATAATTGACGAGTTTCGAAACTGCAAGGTAAACCTTATTTCGATAACCAAAAAGCTCAGTTGAAGTTTAGACAAATATTTCAAGAAGTGCTTAGTTCCCCTAATCCCCGCCGATGCTTACAGCTGTTAAGAAACAGCAAAATATGCTTAGCCGTTAAGTTTGATTTCGCAGGTCTAGCTACTAAACCGCTGTCTATTTTGGTTGAAACCAACAATCAACAACAGAGAGGATCAAGCCAATTGGCTTACAGATTTTCAAGTTGATATTTTTTCAGAAATGGTTCAACAAATGAAGCTGAAGAGAGTGGCCACCCTGTAAATTATTACTATGGTTTCCAAATTGTTTGAATGTTTAGTTTCCGGATTTGCACCATAAAAGGCTTCCAGCTGGTCTCGAGGTACGTTGCTGGTCTAACAAGCCAGTCGTCGTAGGTTCGAATTCCAGTTCGGAAGAGAGACTTCTAGTATCGTACACTGAGAGAAAAACACTTGAGAATTTCAAGAAGTTACAACTTATGAACATGCATAATTTTGATTTCATTAGACACTTATGCATTACATATCAAGCTTATAAATTTCATAAGTATATTTTGGAATTTTCATATGAACGATATATGCATCCCATACGCGTAACTTATGATTTTCATTAACGTCAACATACTGAAAATTCCATAGTCATGTCTTATTAAATCTGCAAAATGGCAGACCAGAATTTTTGTTCCTATTGCTAGTGCACCGTCAGATAAGTGTTTTAAGATATTGGATGAAGCTAAGCTGAAATTTGCACAGCTGGTGTCAGTTGTTGAAAATTGGAGCAAAAAAACTGTAAGTTCCTCTCTACAAGTTCTACCATTACATCATGTCATCTATATTTATTCTAGCGACTATTAAATCTTGTGATCATTAAAGAGGACAACGCTGACGACATTCGGCAAGACGAATCATAGGCGAACTTGTTTCCCGAATTTCAAAAGCTATATATTATATATTTACGATATTTGTGAGTAAAGAATAAATAAGATCTAAAGTAAAAAAGTTTTTGTTAACAAAACATGTTAACATACCCTGGTATTATAAATTTCATGGCAGCAATTATGAGCTTTATAACAATCAACTAATGATATTCATATCAATCTCTTCATGGAGTTCATATTGAAAAGCTATGATTTTGATATGTCTGTTCTTATAACATGCATACATACGACCAATAAATTTTATAAGTATGACTTATGAAAATTGTTAGTAGTCGACAATAAAATTTCCCCTCCATTTCATAAGACAAACTTATGACTTCTATAAGGAATCCTTGTGGCGCAAAATCATAAGGGGTTCTTATGGAACTCAAAAGTTATTTTCTCTGCGTGTAGTGCTAACCACGCAATATAACGGTGGGCTGCGGAATATGTGTCAAATAAAAACAGAAGGTCAAATTCCGAAGCGGAAAGTACCTGGGATTTTCTTCTGCATCATAAAAGCAACGTACTTCCAGCACACTGGCAACTACTTTTTTAATCGCTTCGAAAAAATAGCTTGGGATGAGAAAGTCTTTCTTTTTCAAGATATTTTCTTGAATTGTCTCGGGCGTCCTAAATTGTGATGTCATTTTCTGTAGCACATCAAATACTTCTTCCAACATCGTCTGATAATTCGAACGAGAAATCGAAAAAGAGACTTTTAGGTGAAAAAGAGACCATTTTAGAAAAAAAGAGACTTTAGAGACCTATCGTTGAAAAAAGAGACTTTTTAAAGACAAGCTTTAAAATAGAGACCAAGTCTTCAAAAAGAGACCTGCTACCAGCCCTGGCGCTACGCCCATGCGTGTGGAAGAAAAGACTACGATTTTAGTTGAATAATACGCTTATTTTTTAATAAGTAATCAAATTATTTTAAAAACCGTATAAATAGAATGTATAATAAGCTGTTTTTATTATTTCATTATAAAATTTAGGCATTTTCATCCCTACTGCTCCAATGTCATTACACTACATGGATTCATTAGTTTACTATTAACAGCATTTACTTTTTTTCTTTATATTACCTCCTTTACGCAAATTGACGGTGTCATTATTTTGATCTGATTGAACCTATAATAAAAAAGTTAAATGTTGAAATCCAAGTTATGTTATTGAATTACCTGTTTCTGAGTTAGTTTTTTGTGCCTTAATACTTGTTCAGTTATTGCTAAAAACATTTCTTCTACATTTATATTGTCTTTGGCTGATGTTTCGAATAATTGGATGTCCATCTGGTTGGCAAAACGCTCTGCGTCTTCGGTAATTACCACTTTCCGGTTAGGATCATCGTTTTTATTTCCAACTGTAAATTGATGTTATCAACGGTAGTGAAAATCAAATTAAAAGCTATAAATCTGTTTTAATGGTACATAAGTATTGTAGAAGTATTAATAAAACGTGATTCTGCTTTTAATATTTAAATTTATACACTGCCACTGCCTACCTACATATATGTCCCCTATGTGCTTTGTTTTTTTTTCTAATAGAAACTTTTTTTTTTCAAACTACTAAAAAACTCAATCGACTAACTGGTTGTTCAATCACAGCGGTCCTCAACCTTTCTTTGTTCGCGTACCCGCTACGATATTTTCCAAATCAATTGTACCCCCTGGGTTGGAATGTTCTCGCATAGTGAGAGGGAGTAGTGGTAAATTATGTTGTGGTAGTCTAGTTCAGGTTTCAAATTGAACTATGGTTTGTTTGATTGCTACAGTCATGTTTCAAAAGCAAGTTTGAAGAACAAATGGAATATTATAAAAAAAAATGCTTTGGCCGCCATTACCGATTTTTCTTTCGCGTACCCCAGGTTGAGAACCGCTGTTCTATCACATAAGAGCAAAATCATTTCAAATCGCCTGGAAATACGCGAAAATTTAATCGACCATTTTTGATTTGAATGAAACTTTGCACACGTATTTGGCTTAGCAAACTAAGCATTTTTCACAGGTGGAGAGATTTTTTACGCCCATGAGTTACATTCTAAAACGGCGTATGCCTTTTGACATAGGTTTTATTCGAAGCATTGTAGCCCAGAAACCGTTGGTTGTAAAGAAAAGCTGTCTGAGAATGAGTTGTAGGGAATTAAAAATGCACCATAAAAAAAATATACACTGTACAAAAAAAAATTTTTTTGACCAAAAAAATTAAAAATAAACATTAAATTTCAATTTAAAAAAAAAAAAAGAGTTGAATTTTTTTTATTGTTTTTTTTTTTAAAGAAACTTGACGTTAATACGCAACTTTTGAAAAAAAGTCCAGGATGGAGAAATGAAAAATATTTTTTTTATGGTAGATTGATTTTTTTATGAAAATTCTAATTCAAACATTTTTCAAAATATTTGTATTCTGATGACTTTAAAAGATGCAGAGAGTCATTTTGAAACAAAAAGCTCTTGGTAGTAAACATTCTAAAGGCATTGGTTTTCGAGTTATTTCTAATTTAAGCTTGAAAAATTATAATTATTTAGGAAAATACACGTTTTTCTTAATTTGTCCATGGTTCTCCAGCAAAAACCATACGTTCATTGAAATGCTTGATCAAAAATATACAATTCATTCTTTGACAACAAAACGATTGGGCGAACGGTTCTCAAGAAAAGAGTTAAATGTTCTAAGTGATATAAATATATATATATATATAAGAATCAAATAGTTATTTTCGATTTTTTATTATCTCAGGAACATATTTTTTTATGACATAGATACTTTACAGAACTAGTTTCACCTTATATTTTATATAAATCATAAGTAAATGATTCGTCATCTTTTGAAAACAGCTTCGTTTGTATCTTATTTTCTGAAATCGGAACAAAAGAGTAATACTGTTGTGTGGCAGCTATTATTATAGATTTATTGAAAATATTGCTCCATTCTCCAACTAAATGACATTTTTGATGAATTTTTATGATTAGACCAATCATACAATTCTTTTGCGCTTGTAATGGGATGTTCATGTTCTTTAGCTAAACTTGCATTTCCTGCCATTCGTTTTAATATGCCACCAATTGCATCGCATGGGCCTTTAACATGAGAAGTCGCAAAAAAACGCCACTCTGCATCGACGTTATATTTTGTTTTGAACTTGCAAAGACTTGCAAAGTTTTTTCTATTTTTATATTGTGATGCAGCTCCATCAGACATTAATATCGCTTTTTTCAACTCTATTGTTGTTTTCAAAAAAATCATTAATTTGGCAATGAACACCTGAACCGCAACAGTATCATGATGGAGTACTTCCGATATTATGATGAAGCTGATATTCTGTGTTCCAGATTCTGAATAGTAAACAACGAAGGGATGAATGGTGGCTTGACTATCATTCCAATAACAATAACGTTTTCGTTCCACAAAATGCAAACTGTTACTAACACATCTGGAGTAGTGCAATCGTATTTATATACGAAAACAGATATTATAGATAACCCAGTAGTTGTTGGTTGCGTACTTTACAAACAGTTATTATTTTATTAGTAAACAAGTAAGTAGTGTTGCACGACAAACATATTTATTATAAAACATTCGGCAAGGGGGAACGTGTAGGTAGGCTAAGGTTTAGCGCTTGAGTTATTTATCCAATCGTTAGTGTTGTCAAAGAATGAATTGTATATTTTTGATCAAGCATTCCAATGAACGTATGGTTTTTGCTAGAGAACCATGGACAAATGAAGAAAAACGTGTATTTTCCGAAATATTAATAATTTTTCGAGCTTAAATTAAAAATAACTCGAAAACCGATGCCTTAGAATGTTTACTACCAAGAGCTTTTTGATTCAAAATGACTCTCTGCATCTTTTAAAATCATCAGAATACAAATATTTTTAAAAATGTTTGAATTAGAATTTTCATAATAAAATTAATCTACCACAAAAAAAATATTTTTTATTTCTCCATCCTGGACTTTTTTTTAGAAGTTGCGTATTAACGTCAAGTTTCTTTAAAAAAAAATTCAACTCTTTTTTTTAAATTGAAATTTAATGTTTATTTTTAATTTTTTTTGTACAGTGTATATTTTTTTTATGGTGCATTTTTAATTCCCTACAACTCATTCTCAGACAGTTTTTCTATACAACCAACGGTTTCTGGGCTACAATGCTTCGAATAAAACCTATGCCAAAAAGCATACGCCCTTTTAGAATGCAACAAATGGGTGTAAAAAATCTCTCCATTTGTGAAAAATGCTCAGTTTGCTAAGCCAAATACGTGTGCAAAGTTTCATTCAGATCAAAAATGGTCGATATTCGACCATAGGTCATTTGGCGCGATCTGTAAGCTGTAGCGATACAGTAGTGTATTAATAGAAAACTGCTTAATTTAATTTTAAGATGCTTTAATTATAATTAACGAAAAAATAATATATCAAAATATATTTTTTTACTAAAGCAATTGTTGTCTCTATTTTTATATTATATTTTACCTAAGACTTTGTTTACAACGTCACAGTTCGATTCTATCTCTTGAAGCCATCGCTTGACGTTAGCAAAAGATTCTCCATTGGTGACATCATACACGACTATAACGCCGTGTGTTCCGCGATAATATCTAAAACAAGAAATTGAGAAGGCTTTATTTTGTCAACATTAGATAGAATTAAATATCATACGTGTTCGTTATAGTTCGAAATCGCTCCTGACCAGCTGTATCCCATATTTGAAGTTTTACCCGCTCCCCGTTAATTGATACAGTTCGTATTTTAAAATCAACGCCAATTGTTGTGATATAACTACCAGAAAAGGTATTGTCGGAGAAACGTATTAGTAATGAGGATTTTCCAACACCTGCGAAGAAATGCAGCTATAAAAAACATTCAATACACGAGAAAAATTTATGAATCTCTAGGGCAGGGCGAAACAAGAGAAACCAAATATCACCCAAAGTTCTGTCAAAGTGGCAGCTCTCTCTCTGATTGGTCAATTTTAGACAGCGCACTGTCGAATTGTATTATCAGTAAGCACGGTTGGTTGTAATGCAAAAACTATTGATATCTTTCGTCCACACTCTTTGTTTATACTTACGAAGTGGATGAACTTGCGATTTAAAAATTCTAGAAGATTTTCTCTATCTCACGTAAAATTTTGTGTAAATAGAAGTTTTCTGGCATTGGGTGTGGGCCTCATCATCTTCTTCTTCTTCTTAGGGTGGGTTGTCTAGCTGGTCGCCGTAAGCGAATTACTTCTACACTAGGCCCAGGTTATAATGTCAAAACCTCCAGGAGCAATTCATGACGAACCGGTCACTGGCGACCAATAGAGCACATGTGAGCGAATTTACTCTGGACTAAAGGTTTCAACGGCAGTTATGTGTTGTAAATGGGGAACGTACCTTTTGTACCGGTTCATATCACCTTACTCACCACAGAGTTGACTATACCTTTGTTGTTCCAAGGCCTCATTGCATCGAAACTAATACCGGCAGTCTTACTTGTGGTCGTTGCGTCTGTTGCTCTCATTCATGCAGTCTCCCATTCTGTCCTGGGTCGCGCCTTTCGACATGTCCCATGCAAATCCGTCCGCGTTATTGCTTTGCTTGCCATGGTTCTTTTAGTCGTTCTCGTTGATCTATACCAATTTTGTCTCGCAACCGCAAAAAAAAGAAAAAAAAAAGAATGGGAGTGGTTAATGACAAAGCCGAAAAGTACTGTCACATACATCCACATTCAGACCGCGAACATATACCACCACCCAATAAAATTCATTCTACCAAAAACGTATAACTGATAGCGAATTTATCCACTCCACTGGGTCAGTGCCAACACCTGGAATAATGAAACGATACTGCGACTCACGACGTAATCTAAAGAAATGCTAGGCAGTTGTCTACATTCAAAGCTCATGTATTGGTGCGCCAAAACTGGCTCAACATTCGCTGCGCAACTATCCATTTTGCGGTGCCAACTGCACAATAATGGGTCGAATCAAAGCGAAATAGAATCGTTCTGACAGCAGTTATAGCGAATTTTTATTCCACAGGGTCAGTGCAAGTCTACCCAAGAATAAAGAAATGGCATCACGATTTAGAACTCAAGTAAGAAAAAGATGCCAGATAATTGTTTATGAACTAATCACGTGCGACGGTGGATTGAAACTGACAGATTTACGGTGCGCTTTGGGCAACACACCGGGTCAATACTGGGTCAAAATCAAGCGAAAGTGGGTGAGCTGGGTGGAATAAAGAAATTGCCATTAGATCGCAACTGGGATTGACACTGGGAACAAATAAATTCGCGCAGTTAAAACAGCTGAATAAGAGAAAAAATTAATAGTTATAATAAAACATGTATATATAGAAAAATAATAATAATGAGAGTAATAGTAGTAGTTGTTGTCAGAGAAGTGGGAAGGGTTAGTAATGCTACATTATATGAGTGCAATGGATGGACGTTAGTCACGAGATTTTGTTAGTGGTTTTAGGGTTAGTATAAACCTCGATTAAGCCCTACAAACCCCACCAGTATTTAGTTTTGTTAGGTCATGCGAAACTGAAACTGGCGGTGTGATAAGTCAAGCGTAATAAAAAAAAAACAAGCGAATTGCAATTATTGTGTTGATCTCAATAAATTGTTACTATTATGTTATTATAATAATGTTATTTATATTGTAATTTTTCTAATTAAGCTTTGTGTTTGGAAATACGCTTGACGAATCACCGTCAAGTCCTCCACCCATGTGTAGGGGGTATTGGGTGTGGGCTAGGGTGTCCCAAAAAAAATCGATGTTGAAAAAGTCAAGGTGCTCAGCCCTGAAATGAAAGATAATGTTATTTATAGCATTTTTGTAGAACATTTCGACTTTCTCAAAAATTGTTTTCAGGTTGCCAAACGTGATTTATGAAAAAATGACTTTTTTAAGCTACAAACCCACTCTTTTGCACTTTTTTCAATTCTGTTCGATTCCTAAATTTTTCCACATATTTTTTTATTTTTGTGGGGTTGTTTTTGAATATTTTGCATGGTTCAGTTCAGCATTGCATTCAGTTTTGTGATTCCCAGAGCCCATATTTGCCATAAAATATTCGCAGATGTTGAAAGGAACAACGAACATTTTATTGGAAAAAAAGAATAAATTTACAGGCAAATTGAGCTCATGCTCAAGAAGTCAAAATTTTGCATGTATTCTATGTGTATTATATATATATATATATATATATATATATATATATATATATATATATATATATATATATATATATATATATATATATATATATATATATATATATATATATATATATATATATATATATATATATATATATATATATATATATATATATATATATATATATATATATATAAAGAGTATTTTAATGAGTGTAAATGCGTAAAAAAAACGCGTAAATTCTGGAATCCGCGTAAAAAAGAACCGCGTCAATCCCGGACTCCGCGTAAAAAAACCGCGTAAATTCCGGAATCCGCGTTAAAAAAAACCGCGTAAATTCCGGAATCCGCGTAAAAAACCGCATAAATTCCGGAATCCGCGTAAAAAACCGCGTAAATTCCGGAATTCGCGTAAAAAACAGCGTTAATTCTGCATTCCGAGTGAAGGAAAACCGAAATCCGCGCAAAAAAAACCCGCGGGAATTCCGAAATCCGCGTAAAAAAAACGCGTAAATTCCGGAATCCGCGTAAATTCCGGAATCCGCGTAAAAAGAGCCCCGTAAATTCCGGAATCCGCGTGAAAAGAAACCCACGTAAAAAAACCGCGTAAAAAGCGACCTTAGTGTGTTAAAAAAATATCGATAATCGATCGATATCGATATTGGCACGCAATACGGCGTAAAAAGCGACCTTAGTGTGTTAATAAAATATCGATAATCGATCGATATCGATATTTATTTATTTATTTATTTATTTATTTCGTCAATCATATATGTAGACTGGTTACATTAATTTCTAAACTATACACGAACATAAAACAAATTAATTTTGTGTCCTCAGCCTCAAGGACTTAAAATACTGTGTCAGTTTATACCGGGACATCGTAAAGTCAACGGCTTCGCAGTGTTGATTATAAGAATTCATCATAATATTTATAGGTCCATTTTTTGCGTATTCCGTACGATGATGGTTAAGAGCAAATACACTACGGTGTCGAAGTTGTCAAATGGGTGCATAAAAGTTCAATTTAGGAAGTAGTACTGCTGAGTCAACGTTCTGCGAAACGATATCGTTTACAAATGAAGTCATCGCGTACTCTCGCCGTTCTTTTAATGTTTGAATGTCAATCAACATGCAGCGTGCTTTATATGACGGAAGACGATGTGCGGTCCAACCTAGCTTACGAAGAGCATATAGTAGAAATTGCTTTTGTACTGATTCTATTCTTTCTTCATGTACGCCAGGACGAGGAGACCACACAATGCTACAGTATTCCAGTATTGACCTCACATAGGCAATATACAAAGTTTTGATAGTGTACGGATCTTGAAAATTGTAGCAAAGCGTTTGATAAACCCTAACATGTTGTTTGCCTTGTGTATGATAGTGTTATAGTGGTCGATGAAATTAAGTTTAGAATCTAAGATTATTCCTAAATCCCTAACTTTATCACATTCTGATCTCCTAATGCAATTACAATTTTGGGCGTTGTTACTTTTCTGCTAAAAGATATTACATTGCATTTTTTTACGTTTACTTCAAGTAGGCTTTTCTTACACCAGATGTAAAATGTGTGGATTTCATTCTGAAATACATTGATGTCTTCTTGATTTTTTATTTCCAAAAACAGCTTCATGTCGTCGGCATATATTAGAACTTTAATATTTTTGAGGATAAAGGAAATGTCGTTTACGTACAAAATAAAAAGAAGTGGTCCTAAGTGGGAGCCTTGGGGAACACCTGAAGTAACTTGAATGGGATTTGACTTTTTTCCATTAAATTTTATTATTTGTTGCCTGTTTGTTAAATATGATTCAAGCCACTTCAGGAGACCAGACTCAATTCCACTTTTTTGCAGTTTAAAAAGTAGCATTGGTATATCAATACGATCAAATGCTTTGCTAAAGTCTGTATAGAGAGCTTCAACATGGTTCCCATTATCCATTGCATTCAATGAGTAATCTACGAATTCAAGTAAATTTGTGGATGTAGAGCGGCCTTTGAAGAAGCCGTGTTGTTTGTCAGTTATTCGATTTTTGACTTGAGCAAATATCTTTTCATTGACAATTGCCTCAAAGAGTTTAGGAACACAAGAGATAATAGCGATTCCACGATAATTACGTATGTCAGATTTACGCCCAGATTTGAAAATAGGCACTAAAAATGAGCTTTTTACATATATTTGGGAATACTCCAGTTTCCAACGACATATTGAACAGCCAGAACAAAGGAGATGTAAGTTCTTTCGAAAGATTTTTCATGAGTGCTGGAGGTATTCCGTCAGGTCCAAGTCCTTTGGAAGGGTCTAAATTTCTCAGACCCTGCAAAACATCCTGTACCTGAAGTTGGTTGACACCAACGTTTTTTGGATATGCTTAATAAGATGCAAAATAATCGCGGTCGCGATTTTCTTCGGAAAATGTGGTATAGATTTCCTGGAAAAATTTTGCAAAGAGATTGCAATTTTTCTCCGAGTTATCACCAACATGTTCATCGAGTTGCATTATTGATGGAAAATTGTCTGTTTTAGTTTTGTTTTGACGTAATTGAAGAAGTTCTTCGGACATGACTTAATTTCTAGTTCAGTTTTTGCATTGAATTCTTCAAATGCATCACTGATTGCAAAGTTCAGATGATCACATATTTCCAAGTAATTTGCTAGATTTTCACTGCTATTGTGTTTTTTGAAAATTTTGTGGGCTTTTTGTTTGCGATTTTTAAATTTTTTTATTTGTTTGTTGAACCAGACTGGATGTTTAGTGTTAGCGTGGCGTCGTTTTTTCTTCAATGGAATCTCTTGAGAGATGATGTTGTACAGAATTTGGTAAAAGACGCTAACAGATGATTCGACATTTCCTTCATCTCTAAAAATTTGTTGCCAATTGACACAGTTTAATTTGTTTTTAATATTTGCATAGTTCGCGAGTTTGAAATCAAGGACTTCCTCATACTCACAGTTGTTGGGTCTTTGATATTCATGTAAAAATAAAGAATATTCAATTGCTGTGTGAAACTTTTCGTTTTTCCACAGTGGATTAAATGATTCGGTCACACAGAAGTCTTCATGGATATTCGTTAAGAGTAGGTCCAAAAAGCAATTTTCACGGTTTCTTACATGGTTAACCTGGTTCAAACCTAGTTTAGCAATTTCGTCAAACATGAAGTGCAAAGTGATGTTATCTCCAACGACTGGGAGTAGGATGCTTTCGTTTTCAGGGTTCGAGATGAAGTCAGCGGTGTTTTGATTGAAGTCCCCATAGATGTGAACTTTCACTTCTGGAGGTAGTTCAGATAAAATTTTTCTGCGCAATTAAAAAACTTTTCATACGTAATTTTATTAGCGTTATGTGGAGGAAAGTACACAGAGGCGAATACGTGTGTTTCACCTGCTACGTGCGATTTTATCCAAATGTGCTCGAATTCTTCGAATTTAGGTGCAGCAATAGTTTCTGAATTAAAATTCACAGAGACCGCTATGAGGACTTCTCCGCCTGACTTCTTTTCGGATTCTTGAAGATTTCTGTCATTCCTGAATACATTAAACATATTTCCCAAAACTTCTTCACTTTTGACACTTTCATCCCAGTTTGTTTCAGTCGCCAATATGACTGAAAAGGATAACCTAAAAGATTGTTGTAAATTTGTTTCATTTTGGCTGGGCCTTTCATGCGATTGAAATTTTGACAGTAAACCAAAATTTCAGTCGCATTTTGTGTTGGTGAAGAAATTTTTGGGGATATGGTGGTTGACGATGTTTGAGGGTTGGTGAGTGTTACCTGTAAGTCTTCTTCTTTCTCATCGAAAGGGGTCGTTATTTCCGAAAACTCGGTTTGTAAAATTTGTCGGTGCTTTCCCTTAGTTGTTGTAGGCGGTGTGTTCGTTCACTGGATAACGATGTCCGATGAGACTGCAGGTCTGCTAAAGCGTCATCGCGTGATATTCCCAATTCTTCATGTACGTCCAGGAAAATTTCACGTAGCAGGTTTGAACTTTTGCTGTGGCTAGTAATTCTTTGTCTGATGCGTTGATGCGTTGATAGTTTTGCGTACCGCTGTGCTGGTTGTTTTGTTTACTGGTATGAGTGATTTGTTGTTTTCTTTTTTACGGTTTCTTTTGGCTTTTTCGGCACCTTTTTCTTGTAGTCTTCGAGACCGTTGCTTGGCATCATAAGTGGACCAGTCCTGCTTCCATTGCCATTTATTACCCAGAAATCTCCATCCTGGAGATGTATGGTCCGCTTTCGGATAGAAATATTTTTCAGCTAGTTCTTCCTGAAGATTTTTTTTAAGGTTTTGCACTGCATGTGTTGGTCACCTGAAGATTGGAGACAGTCCCTGAGACAAATTTCACCTCCTCGAGTATTTCAGTAAGTTTTGAGTCGTTATATGTATGAGGTTTCAATGACTCAGCCTCTGTGATTGATCTAATAAAATTGCTAGTCAGGCTTGAGAGCAGTTCGTCAAAATATTTATGTATTTTTTGTGCAGAAAAGCAACAACGCCCAAAATTGTAATTGCATTAGGAGATCAGAATGTGAAGAAATGTGATAAAGTTAGGGATTTAGGAATAATCTTAGATTCTAAACTTAATTTCATCGACCACTATAACACTATCATACACAAGGCAAACAACATGTTAGGGTTTATCAAACGCTTTTTTTTTTTCTTCACATAACTATCAAACGCTTTGCTACAATTTTCAAGATCCGTACACTATCAAAACTTTGTATATTGCCTATGTGAGGTCAATACTGGAATACTGTAGCATTGTGTGGTCTCCTCGTCCTGGCGTACATGAAGAAAGAATAGAATCAGTACAAAAGCAATTTCTACTATATGCTCTTCGTAAGCTAGGTTGGACCGCACATCGTCTTCCGTCATATGAAGCACGCTGCATGTTGATTGACATTCAAACATTAAAAGAACGGCGAGAGTACGCGATGACTTCATTTGTAAACGATATCGTTTCGCAGAACGTTGACTCAGCAGTACTACTTCCTAAATTGAACTTTTATGCACCCATTTGACAACTTCGACACCGTAGTGTATTTGCTCTTAACCATCATCGTACGGAATACGCAAAAAATGGACCTATAAATATTATGATGAATTCTTATAATCAACACTGCAAAGCCGTTGACTTTACGATGTCCCGGTATAAACTGACACAGTATTTTAAGTCCTTGAGGCTGAGGGGACAAAATTAATTTGTTTTATGTTCGTGTATAGTTTAGAAATTAATGTAACCCGTCTACATATATGATTGACGAAATAAATAAATAAATAAATAAATAAATATCGATATCGATCGATTATCGATATTTTTTTTTAACACACTAAGGTCGCTTTTTACGCCGTTTATTGCGTGCCAATATCGATATCGATCGATTATCGATATTTTTTTAACACACTAAGGTCGCTTTTTACGCGGGTTTCTTTTCACGCGGATTCCGGAATTTACGGGGTTCTTTTTACGCGGATTCCGGAATTTACGCGTTTTTTTTACGCGGATTCTGGAATTCCCGCGGGTTTTTTTTGCGCGGATTTCGGTTTTCCTTCACTCGGAATGCAGAATTAACGCTGTTTTTTTCGCGGATTCCGGAATTTACGCGGTTTTTTACGCGGATTCCGGAATTTATGCGGTTTTTTTACGCGAATTCCGGAATTTACGCGGTTTTTTTTTAACGCGGATTCCGGAATTTACGCGGTTTTTTTACGCGGAGTCCGGGATTGACGCGGTTCTTTTTTACGCGGATTCCAGAATTTACGCGTTTTTTTTACGCATTTACACTCATTAAAATACTCTTTTTTAAATATATATATATATATATATATATATATATATATATATATATATATATATATATATATATATATATATATATATATATATATATATATATATATATATATATATATATATATATATATATATATATATATATATATATATATATATCTTTATATATATATATATATATATATATATATATATATATATATATATATATATATATATATATTATATATATATATATATATATATATATACTGCCGGTACCCGCATAACTGTCCACATAATGATTTTTGTCACTTTTAAGTTATCATCGGGAATCGACTTAACTGTTATCATATTTTCCGAAAAAATCTGAAATTGATACTTTTGTATGGAAAACATGGAAAAAATACCAAGTTGTGTTGGTCCCATATGAAAGTACCCGCATTACAGTCCCACTGCATAGTGGTACAAACGCGAACAGATAATTTTGCTCCAGATTAGTGCATATCGGATAACTTTAGGCATATAGAAGTATATCATTCAATTAACTATACTAATGCTGCTTTTCTGTCTACGTTGTTAGTGATACTGCTGGTTGCTGGTTGAATTTATATGTGATGGGACAAAATATGCGAGTACTTTTGAAATGTACCCGCATATTTTGTCCCATATTGTTTTTTTTTTTCTCGAATTATGTAACGTAAAACCAATTCCATCCATGGTTTTTTGTTCTCAACGTAAACTTATGGTGCCGTGAAAACTGTTCTGGTCATTGGTTTTGGGTGAAATTGCTTAAAATAGCTGGAAATCAGAAAATTCACGGGGTAATATTAAATCGCCGTTCTCTCAACATGTTGTTTTCATTATGGGACAGTTATTCGGGTACCGGCAGCTCAACCTAGATCTGGCCAACGTTGGAACCAAGTGTACATTCAGCAGAAATGGTGCGGAGTCGATCATTGACGTGACGTTCTCCAGCCCAGGACTGATCGTGAACTGGAGGGTAGACGATGGCTACACCTATAGTGACCACCAGTCGGTCTGCTATAGCGTAGTCCAGAACGTGAGGCGGCAGGCGACGGGTAGAGCCAATACTCCGACCGTCCGCGGGTGGAAGACATCGCATTTCGATGCCGAGGTATTTGCAGAAGCAATGAGAAGAGAGCGCGAGGGGGGCAGTTGGCTCCGCCCGAGTGCTGACCAATTAGTTGCCACATTATCGCGGGCGTGCGACGCCACCATGCCTAGGACCCGCCAACCTAGGAATGGTAAGTCACCGGTATACTGGTGGACCGACGCGATAGCGGACCTCCGTAGCGCGTGCCTCCGTGCAAGACGGATGTTGCAACGTGCACGTACCGATGCACAGAGGGTAGAGCGCCGTGTAGTATTCGGATCTGCAAGATCGGCGCTTAAAAGTGCGATAAAGGCGAGCAAAAGGGCCTGCTTCGATAGGCTATGCGCGAGTGCCAATACGAATCCGTGGGGCAACGCCTACAGAGTCGTAATGGCGAAGACCAAAGGCGTGTTGGCGCCTGCAGAGCGATCACCAGCGATGCTGGAGCGCATCATCGAGGGACTCTTTCCACGACACGAGCCAAATCCTTGGCCTCCGGTTGCTGAGTCTCACGTCCGACGTTCCAGTATCTCAGACACAGACCAGGGATGGTCGGCCAACCTGCCGGGCATCCAATCCGTGAGAGACGGCAGCCGTGCAGAGGTTGTGGAGGAGGTAAGGGTTACGAATGAGGAACTCATCGTGATCGCCAACTCCCTAAAGGTGAGCAAGGCACCGGGACCGGATGGAATCCCGAACTTGGCCATCAGGACGGCCATGAAAGTGGCCCCTGATCTATTTCGAGCAGTCATGCAGAAGTGCCTGAATACGCAAAAAATGGACCTATAAATATTATGATGAATTCTTATAATCAACACTGCGAAGCCGTTGACTTTACGATGTCCCGGTATAAACTGACACAGTATTTTAAGTCCTTGAGGCTGAGGAGACAAAATTAATTTGTTTTATGTTCGTGTATAGTTTAGAAATTAATGTAACCAGTCTACATATATGATTGACGAAATAAATAAATAAATAAATAAATAAATATCGATATCGATCGATTATCGATATTTTTTTTTAACACACTAAGGTCGCTTTTTACGCCGTTTATTGCGTGCCAATATCGATATCGATCGATTATCGATATTTTTTTAACACACTAAGGTCGCTTTTTACGCGGGTTTCTTTTCACGCGGATTCCGGAATTTACGGGGTTCTTTTTACTCGGATTCCGGAATTTACGCGTTTTTTTTACGCGGATTCTGGAATTCCCGCGGGTTTTTTTTGCGCGGATTTCGGTTTTCCTTCACTCGGAATGCAGAATTAACGCTGTTTTTTTCGCGGATTCCGGAATTTACGCGGTTTTTTACGCGGATTCCGGAATTTATGCGGTTTTTTTTACGCGAATTCCGGAATTTACGCGGTTTTTTTTTAACGCGAATTCCGGAATTTACGCGGTTTTTTTACGCGGAGTCCGGGATTGACGCGGTTCTTTTTTACGCGGATTCCAGAATTTACGCGTTTTTTTTACGCATTTACACTCATTAAAATACTCTTTTTTAAATATATATATATATATATATATATATATATATATATATATATATATATATATATATATATATATATATATATATATATATATATATATATATATATATATATATATATATATATATATATATATATATATATATATATATATATATATATATATATATATATATATATATATATATATATATATATATATATATATATATATATATATATATATATATATATATATATATATATATATATATATATATATATATATATATATATATATATATATATATATATATATATATATATATACACTGCCGGTACCCGCATAACTGTCCCATAATGATTTTTGTCACTTTTAAGTTATCATCGGGAATCGACTTAACTGTTATCATATTTGACCAACCTCAGGGAGTGTGGGGTTGGTTTGAAACAGTGACCGGACCCACTAAAACCCCTCCAGTCTCCAGCCCATAATACTCCCCGGGACCACCGCTAGGTATTGCTTCGGGGAGCGGCTTTTGTGCTCTGTGCACCCTCTTGGTTCTATAGATCTCTTTGCTAACTTAGCTAACTAACCTGGAGACTGGCCGTTAGCTAACACTGGCGTGTCGGTGGTCAACCTGTCGCCTGTTTTGCAATTCTAAAACTATTTGAGAGGCGGCTGTACAAACCGCCCTCCAAATGTTTGGGTCTTTACACATCCTCCGAACTAGGTTGTCCGGAGTGGTGTCTGGCCCGCTCACTACCATCATGTCGCTCCGCGCATGCACAAAACGAGGGCACACGAAGAAGACATGCTCAGCAGTTTCTTCCGCATCCGCACACTCGGGACACATGGGGGACCCCGCATGCCCGAATCTGTGTAGATACTGCCTGAAGCAACCATGACCTGACAGAATCTGTGTCAAGTGGAAGTTAACTTCTCCATGGCGCCTCCCGACCCATCCGGATACGTCCGGAATAAGTCGATGCGTCCATCTACCCTTTGCGGAATTGGACCATTCCTGCTGCCATCTGATCATCGAGAATGACCTTCTGGTGCCTCGTATACCCCTTGTGTCACGTTGATCGAAGCATTCTACGTCCTCCTTAATGGCTATGCTGATAGGCATCATGCCGGACAGGACGCAGATTGCGTCGTATGACACTGTACGGTACGCGCTCACAACCCTCAGGCACATGAGCCTGTAGGTACTTTCCAGTTTTCGACGATGACTGTTGGTACCTAACGCTTTGGACCACGCTGGCCCACCATACCTAAGTATGGACGAAACCACGCTGGCAAGAAGTTTACGCTTGCTGCCATATACCGCTGAGCTATTGGACATCATTCGAGATAGTCCTGCAGCGGCCGTTGAAGCCCTCTTACAGGCATAGTTGACGTGACTCTTAAATGTGAGCTTATCGTCAACCATAACCCCCAAGAGCTTCAAGGAACGCCTTGAGGTAATGGTGCAGTCACCGACTCTGACCACCACCTGTTGCTCTAATTTGCGGTTGTTCACAACCGTAACCTCCGTTTTATGGTGCGCTAACTCCAGTTTCCTAGAGTGCATCCAGTCTTCGACCTTGCGTATGCAGTGCGCGGCCGTCAACTCGACCTCTTCGATCGACTCGCCGTAGACCTCTAGCGTGATGTCGTCTGCGAAACCGACGATCACAACCCCTACAGGGAACTTTAGTTTCAACACCCCGTCATACATGACATTCCACAACACCGGGCCCAGGATGGAACCTTGCGGTACCCCTGCGGTGATTGGGACGCACTTCTGACCCTCCTCCGTGTTGTAAACTAGTACCCGATTCTGGAAATAATTTTCCAAAATCTTGTACAGCGACACCGGTACGTGGATGCTCCTAAGCGCGAGCGCTATGGAGTCCCAACTGGCGCTATTGAATGCATTCTTCACGTCAAGCGTGACGATTGCGCAATAGCGAATGCCCCAACTCTTACGCTGGAGTGCTACCTCTGCCGTCTTGGTGACAGAGAGAATAGCATCCAGCGTGGATCTACCTTTCCGGAAGCCGAACTGGTTACTTGCCAGACCGTTTACACCCTCTGTGTACTTCACCAGTCTGTTGAGGATAATCCTCTCAAGCACCTTGCCCGTAGTGTCCAGCAGACAGATAGGTCTGTATGCCGATGGGTCCCCTGGCGGTTTCCCAGCCTTCGGCAACAGCACCAATCTCTGTCGCTTCCACCTGTCCGGAAAGAGGCAGTCATCCAGGCACTCTTCGCAAAAAATGACTCATTTTAATCAGAACTGTTTTGTTTCGGGCTTACATTTTGTTAAAATTATGGACTGAAAAATTTCCTCTAACAGCAGCGCAATTTAAAATTACGCAATCAATCTATCTCAAAATTAAGAAAATAGAGCAAAATTTTCTTCCATTACATCAGTGAAATTTAAATTTCAATTATTTCTGATTCCGCTATCTTTTGGTATCTAATTCCTTCAATAATTTTTTAACTGCTACACAACAGAAAATAAACAGAAATTTTTTTCATGGTCTGGTAAAGTCTATTTGTTTGGTTTTATCTCAACCATGTCATGCAGCCTTTAATTTGACCGTGTTTCGTGCGAGAAGATAGCATACTGAGAATGCTGTTAATAATTGCCAAAGTAGTTTATCAATCTACAATATTTACGTTTTAAAAATATTTTCGAAAATCAATCGGAGCTTCAGTGAATAAAAAACTGGATGAAACTGGCAAATATCTGAAAATCTGGAAGATTTTGGGAATAAACTGTTTGACTGGATCACTTGAAAAAAACTGGAGGAATCCAGTTTAAACTGATACATTGACAACCCTGTGTGCATTCATCGCAGTCACAATCAAATTTCGATTCCTTCTCAAGCACTGGTCCAGATATAGAGGACCTCCCCCTACTTATTCAATTTCTGTCATTTTGTGACATGAAATGAAAATAAAATTTGTAACGGCCTAAGTGAGGTTTTGAAAAACCATAAGAATTTGACATCGAGTCTTGAGCTTACGGATTTCACACAGACTTAAGCCCTAAACACAATGGATACGTTGCGGCTGCGTTTGCGGAAATATGACCGTTAGCCCATACATTTTCTGTCAAATTAACGTCAACGCAAATCAAACGTATCCATTGTGTTTGGGCTGTTAGTTTAAAGGTCAAGGAGTTACCTGAACATAATCATAACAGTAAATGTCGTAATATTTATCAGTTTTCATGTCGTTTAATTCAGTTACGAATTGACGATTATGCATGCCCGTGCGATTCATCAAGTAACATATTTCGATAATTTCTGAAAATTATTTTCTGTCTCTTACTAAATATAAAATATCAAATGAATCACGATATGATTTAATATTAGAATCTGAGGATAAAATGGTTTGTCTGGTTCAACGTTTTGAATAGGAGCAATATTGCGCCCAGTACAACAGCTACAAATTGAAAGTTAGCGACAAGATCATTCATATACCTTATGAAAGCTTACTTACCAGAAAAACGTACAGTGAAAATCAAAAAAACAGGATGGAAATCATATTTTTATCATGTTTTCGAAAATTTAGAAAAAATCAATGAAATTATCATTTAATGAAAAATGCACCTAAGTTATTGAAACTGCTCGCATACGGAAGCATTTAATTGGTATCTAATCGTATCAAAAGGATTCTGATTGTTTTCAGAGGAAAATGTTTGTAAAAATTAAAGCTATTTATATAATATCATATTTTTGAAAAATTTATACAAAATCAATAAATTTTTCATGAAAATCAGTTTTTTTCAAGAGCATTTAATGAGCATTGAATTATTATGACCATTCTACAACAGTTTATTGCTTGAAAATGCTGTTTCTGGCGAATGTTCTACTAACTTTTTTCTTAAGCTAGCAGAACAATATTTTTGAAAAAAATATATTTGATGAAAAATGCACCTAAGTTATTGAAACTGCTCGTATATAGGAGCATTTAATTGGTATCTAATCGTATCAAAAGGATTCTGATTGTTTTCAGAGAAAAATGTTTGTAAAAATTAAAGCTATTCATATATTATCATAGTTTTGAAAAAATCATACAAAATCAATAAAATTATCATGGAAATCAGGTTTTTTCAAGAGCATTTAATGAGCATTGAATTATTATGACCATTCTTCAACAGTTAATTGCTTGAAAATGCTGTTTCTGGCCAATGTTCTGCTAACTCTTTTCTTAAGCTAGCAGAACAATATTTTTGAAAAAAATATATTTGATGAAAAATGCACCTAAGTTATTGAAACTGCTCGCATATGGAAGCATTTAATTGGTATCTGATCCTATCAAAAGGATTCTGATTGTTTTCAGAGGAAAATGTTTGGAAAAATTGAAGCTATTTATGTATTATCATATTATTATAATATTATTGAAAAATTTATACAAAATCAATAAAATTATCATGAAAATCAGGTTTTTTCAAGAGCATTAAATGAGCATTAAATGTTTTTGACCGTTATAGAACTGTTTTGTGGCTAAAAATGCTATTTCCGTATATTGTCTGCTAGCTATTTTCTTAAGCTAGCAAACAAATGCATTTTTCAAAGAAATGATGGAGCATTAAATTCAGCGATACGGCATTAAATGAGCATCGAATGAGCACTAAATTTTCATGCTATTAACTCTTTGTTCTGCTGACTTTGTACTTCCAGCTTAAGGGACATGATTGTGGGATACAGTTTATATACACGATGTAATGTTGAACGTGATGTACGAATCCTCCCTAAATAACGCATTGCAATGAATAAATCAACACACAATGAATAAATCAACATACGGAGTATCTGTTTCCTCAGTGCACACAATATATATGATCATGTCACAGTAGCAAAGGCCCTCTTTCGTTGCGTAACCACCGTATCGGCAAGTTGTGTGTATTGGGCGACAGGCTATGGCACTGAAGTATTTCACAATGGCGATCCTGCCGGGAGCCGCATTTTTATTGATGCGGCATATTTTTAGATCACTGGAATAAAGCTGCTGTTGCTTAGACTGTCGCCCATCGTACACAATATATGTGCCAGTCGAGTAGTGAACATGTTTTTTTTTCTTTAGTGGAAATTTTCGAACATCAGGAAAAATCAGTGCTAAAAAAGGGAAGAAAGTGCAATCTTGTGCTACCGTGTTGAGCGGAATTAATTGGAAATTGGCTTGAGGGGAAGAAAGTGAAATCCTGTGCTACCGTGTTGAGTGGAATTAATTGGAAATCAGCCAGGTGAGTGCATCGACACATTTAGTCACATCATGTCGCCACGTGATCACCCCTTTTGTGCCACAAAACGCACACACCACACCTGCAGAATATGTGACGCTTTTTCTTTCTCCTCACAAATAGCGGATTGAATCAATACCATCAAACGAATGACTCAGAGCGGGATAAATTGGATGTCTCAAGGCTACTGATTTGTTTAGCTGGTGTACGCCTGGAATAAATGTCACGGAACCATCCAGCT